>NW_027503735.1:0-34254 GCF_021521415.1 Bidens hawaiensis
GTACTCAGTTTATCCGAACATCTGTGCCTGACTTTTCCTTGTTCATCACTCAGTTATTAAGGCTATAAAAATTTAAAGTTCAAGTTTCGGTTACGGATAGTATAGTTTTCCTCATCCGTGTTTCATCATTAAGGTACTAGGATTTGTTCCGTGTACGGGATCACTTCTTTATCTAGAAGAGGCAGTATAACAGTTCTATTTCTATATTAACCTTCATTTGAACACAATTAACTAGTCCATACTGACTATTACACAATGACTCCTCACTTCCACCGGGAGTGCATCGATAAGGAATAACTAGTTATTTAGGTTAAGAGGGTAGTTTTTCGAGTAATATGGTTAGTATTTATAGTCTTACTTTTGGTGGTTTCTATAGTATACAGAATTGTTATTTTACTAGACGGTATATTTTCCAAAGTAATAACTTGTAGGAACGAAACGTCTATCAGTGTCCGTAATAAATAGACTAAAAGTATGTTAGGCATTACTAGGAACGTACCTGTCACTACATTTGTTCTATCCGGTTTATTCACAATACGTGACCCCTAGTCAAGTTGGACGTCGATGTCGGTCCTTGCCTTGTCTTTCCATCGCAATTGGGTTCAATCTAGGGCAGTCTTTCTTGATGTGCTCCATACTACCACACTCATAACAGGCATTACGGTTTATTATGGGTTGGTTTTGGTAGATTGGTTGTTGTCGTGTTGGTTGCGGTTGGGGTAGTTGTGAGTCCTGAGTTGGGTTGGTGGATTTATAGTATTCATAACGGTTCTACAATTTCGGGCATAGTGTCCCACCTTCCCACATTTGTGACACACATTGGTTCGACATTCACCAACATGATGATAACCACATTTTCCACATCTAGGCAAAAGCCCGTTATACTTATCTTGTTTCACATCGGAACTGACCATAGCGTAATTTTGTATTGCAAGGCGGCGCGCATTTATTCCATTGTCTTTCTTGTATTCCCGCTCCATAATTGGTTCGTTTTGTACCAGATGATTCCCCGGGCATTCTTAATGAACCACTTCTAATCAAATCAGAAGTTACAATGCCGGCTTGTAACACGGCATTTTCGAAAGTTACAGGGCCAGTTGAATTAACAAACTCCTGACTTCGGGGGCTAAACCCCAAATGTAGCGTTCAGTACGTTTAGATTCTGGAGTAACTAACCATGGGACTAGACGAGCCAGTTCGTTAAAGCGATGGGTATACTCGAAGTGATCTGCACCCTTCATTTCTAGATTCCAAAGTTCTTGCTCTAATTTCTGAATTTCGTTTATCGGACAAAAGTGTTTTATCATAAGATTTTTAAGTTCTGTCCAAGACATACGATTGGTTGCCTCTTGTCCTTGGGTTTGCACAACAGTATTCCACCACATCAGCGCGTGGTCTACAAATGTAGTAGTAGCAAATTTGACAATACAATCTGGTGGACAGTTAGTGATATTAATGATGGATTCAGTCTTTTCGATCCACTTTACCAGTCCATTTGGTCCTTCAGTACCGCTAAATTCCAAAGGTTTACATAGCATGAAGTTCTTAAGTTGATACACGTGTTGCGGGGGATTTTGATTGTTACAACTATTGTTCAAGTTCGGTGCATTATTTAAAGTAATATTGGTATTCAACGGGGAGTAATAGTTGTGATGGTATCAGTATTTATCGGTGGAGCATTTGTGGGTTGTTTTAGTATTTGTCAAGGGATTAGTATTTACAACCGCGTTAGCGTTCGGCACTTGATTTGTATTCATAGATGTATGGATACCAGCAGCGAATTGTGCTGCTATTGTCGGAAGTACTCTTTGTAGTTGTCGAGCGATCATTTCGGCTATATCTGCCTCAGACAACATGTTTACTTTCTTCGGGGCCATTCTATAACAATAACCAGTTATCCAACAATTAACAAAATTAACATACACTAATGATCACAAAAGGAATTATAATAACAAGTAATCAGGTATTTCAATTAACACGTATATATCACACGGGTTTGTTCTTGAGTTTGATACTAAGGATAATATGTAAAGTTAGCCTAACAAAGGCCAATGTTTATATATATATATCAAAAGTTGTCACCTAGCGACAAGTAATTGTAATCCAGTAAGGGTAAGTGTTTGAAATGAAACATCCAATGTGTCACCCATATCAACATAGCATCCTACCAGATGTTTGCATGGGGTATCGAAGGCTATATACAACAATATCGTACTACCCTTATCTATCTAAGTACACATTATACAATTATATACGGTTTACAACTTGCCCGAAAATTATTCCGGTACGATCCATCATCAGGCAATTGTTTTTCTTTAGCCTCTTCCATAAGTAGACAATTGCTCGTTATGAGTTTAGTTAGTGTATTTATCATATGAATGCACTCATATATTCAACTAGACCCTTAGAGGTTGTTAAATATAACTATAGAATATATTCCTTCGCCAGGTCATTCGGTGCACGCAAGTATGTTGGGCCTACTAAAAGTGGTAGTTTACTGGTTGGGTTAAGTATGTTCCGTTCCAGTCAGCATGTCATCAATTCGTGAGCATGAGGTTTCTCTCCTACAGTAACCAATTGGAATAGGAAAAATAATAGGAGAGGTTGGATGTTCTTGTTCATAGATGGTTCAAAGAGTTTGCTAGTTAAGGAGGTTCATCAGAGTTAGTTGTACTGGTGAATTGTAAAGGAAATTATTATTATTAATATTTCTTTTTGAAATATCGTTAGTATATTATATGTACTGGTAGTCACGGTCTGTTTATAGAATTGAGGAATCAATAAAGTAGTTATTATATTTATAATTTGATAAATCGGACTCATCGCTAGGTACTTTCCTAGGAATAGTGTTTGTTTTCAAGAAGCGAAAGTGGAGAGACGAACGAAAAACTGTTTAGTTTACTGTTTGAAAACGAGTGTATAGGATAGGATTGGATCCAATCAGAAAAGTATTATATATATTCTTTTGAAATTATTGTATGTAGGTCACACCTCCCACAGTTCGTTCCCGGGTCTTGTATATTAAGCCCCTTTGTGGTTCTGTCACATCACCAGACTTAGTTAAACTTGTTGAAGCATTCTCATATTTTCACTCACAGGAAACACCGGTTCTTTATCTGTCGTAAAGCTACCCGATCTCGACATCTTTCGGTGCAATCGTTAATCAGAAGAAAACGTTTTTCGGTAGCTTAGATCATCGTAAAGGATATTATTAATTAATACCGAAATTAAATATTTTATTTGTTACGAACAGGTATAATATTAATTATAAAAAAAATATAATATAAATTTTGATACGATATAATTTTAATCATAATATGAATTAATATTGATTATAACCGAATATAATATTCGTTACAATAAGATTCAATATCATCGGTAGTACCGTACGTACACATATCCCTATACCTCATCTCAGATAAGCACGTATGCACATTTCATATATACTTCACATCACCTTTATGCACGTATGTTGCCATTTTTACCTATCAATATGTTCCGCGACTTCACCCCGAATTCCCTCGTACAAGTAAGTCTGTTATTACGTTCCAGACCATAATAACTCACTTGCCCTACTAGTTCATCCCGGCATCCATCAATATCTATCGTTACTCATTAATAAGTTCCCCAGTGATAATCGAGCCTACGGTTATATTATAGGTATCCTAAGGGATAACCTAATCCTTTATAACCAATGGCTCTGATACCAACTTCTGTCACACCCCGTTAAGCGAATTGCGGAAGCGTAACACGGAAATGCAACAGATACAAATGGTATCAAATACATTGTTCATAAAGAAACATTACTAATTAATTTACAATATATTATATCGTTCTAACATCTTTTACAAACTAGGTGATACAATCAAACCGGTTCTTCAATTACTTTACTTCTAACTCGAATGCCCATGATATCAATCACCAATCAGACACGTAACGCACAGGAAATTACTTCTCATATCTGATTACCTGAAAAGCATGTTAAAATAGGTCAACTACGAATAGTTGGTGAGTTTCATAAGTTTAACGAAATCAGTTCTGCGTACCACACAGTCATAGTTTGTATGTACGCGCGTATGTAAAAATATGTATTTACGTTTGTGTAAATATATACAGCCATATCCTTGTGTATGTATATGCACACATGTAAGTTTATAATATAAATTCGAAATTTCGGTAAAATCGTGATTGTTTGTTCGTACTACCGGTTTCCAATTTCCGTGTTTAACCAACCACTGTGGACCCCCTTCCTCCCACAACGGTTCCATATAAACTCAATCACTGCGGCCCCCCTTCCGCCCACAACTGTTCAGCGTTAACATCAACCACTATGGTCCCCCTTTCACCCACAATGATTCCACGTAAACTCAAACATTATTTAGTGTACATGCAAATAATTAGTATATTCTACACATAGTATTTCCTACGGCTATTCACATAGCATGTATATAGACACATATACACATATAATATTTATCACGTATCACCAAACACTAAGGCTCCCCATCCGCCAACAATACGCATAATCACATTATTTACTTAACATTCATGTCATAATCAAGTTAGTTCATTTAATAAGTTGCAGCAGAACTTGGCTCATAAGCCATAATCAACTTTAGTTTATAAGTTGCAGCAGAACTTGGCTCATAGGCCATACTCAACTTTAGTTTATAAGTTGCAGCAGAACTTGGCTCCTAGGCCATACTCAACTTTAGTTTAGTAAGTTGCAGCAGAACTTGGCTCATAGGCCATACTCAACTTTAGTTTAGTACTATTGTGGCCCCCCTTCCGCCAACAATAGCACCATAATCATCACAGACCACGTTATCCCCATGGCCATTACAGACCACGTTGTCTCCCAAATTAGTTATGTTTAACATTACATAACGTGTTTGTATAAACATGCTATCACGTGTAATTTCATTATGTTTTGCAATTCGTATTATCTCCACTCAATATATCAGTTAATGATAATAATCATCTTTCATCAGCACGTAGTCAATCATTATGTTTGTAGGGACTTTTCATATATAAATGTTCAGATATTTTATATCCTGAATCGTTTTCAGATAGATAACGTGTGTAAACATGCTTTCCACCCCAAAAGTTCGTAAAATAGTTTAAAGAGTGGGGTCATGAAACTCACCTTATCGTAGTTCACACAGAAATTACATATCAGTAAGTCAGATGCCTCGTTTATAGCCTGATTCCTATAAACGGTATCGTATCGTTAATACTAGTACAGTGTTCAAGCTAAGTCGGGCTGTATAGATAATCTGGGTATAGTTGTTAGGCCCAGAACATGACCATAGTCTTTGATTGTGACGTTGTATACTATGAAATGTTTAAAACTGGATTTGGCTCAGTTTCACCGTTTCCTGAGCCTAGCTCAGTTGATCGTTTATACGTTTCGGGATTAGGTAAGATCACATAAAACTTAAGTAAATATATTGATTGATAAAATAATTTGATTTATGAAAGAATTTTAAGGTTTCGGTGTCTGGTTTGATCGCAAGGTTTGTTTCCGTTTTCATACGGGTTTGATTATACAAAACGCGCATAATTCACCCGAATTTTCTGGAATTCTCGTAAAAAGTTCGTTTTTATCAATATCATTCAAAAACATGATATTTGACCACTTTTGACATTTTGACATACCAGTCAGTCCGTTAAACACAAAACTGCCGGTTTCGTTAAAACAATTATAATTTAAATCTTTGATTAATCATAACTAAATATGTACTTATATATAAATTATGTAAATTTTTGTAAAAATACATTAAGACATGAAGAATTTTATAAAAATATTTTCAGAAATTTTATGATTATTTATTTATTTATAAAAAATTCATTTAATAGGTTATAATCGTGTAATAAATTGCCCGTTTATATCAAACGACCTTCAAAAAATCCGATAATTTTTACAAATGGCCTCAATGTTATTACATAGCCCCTGAAAAATTTCCAGAACCTAAATCTTTTGACAAAATGCCTTTTTGTGCGTTTTTCGGCTGTTAAAATTCGGTTAAGCCATGATTGCACAAACCATACTTAGACATTTCCAATGATTCCCAAACTTTACCAGTGATCTTACCATCACATATTAAACTCCAAAACCAAGTTTCATAATTTTTCAATATGTTTAGCTATTTTTCCCAAATAAACGCTCATAAAAGGAAATAAATTCACCAAATATTCTCCGTTTATCGAAAAATTACCAAATTTGAACAGGGACTCATTTATATGATACCTAATTTCCCTGAAAGTTTTCACAAGCTAACAACAAGCACGTCACAACCTAATACTTTCCGGTTTTCGATGTTAATTGCAGTCGAAGAGGCACCGGCGCACCCTTATCTTGAAGGATTACATGTAACATTCGTCATTTTTCAAACCCGAACACCCGACCCATTCGAATTTTCAGTTTTTATCTATAAAGAATACATATAAATATATATTATTCTCAAGTTTCATTTGAATGTAAGTTTTTTTCAACGTATATTTTAATATAATATTCACGAGGAATTACGTTTATCATTTGTTTGTTTGTTTCTTTCATTTTTCTCAATAAACGAAACTCCGGGATTTAAAGTTTTACGTTTAAACTATTCACAAACTATTCAGGCATAATTGTAAAGTCCGTTAATTTCCGTTAAAAGGTTTAACCTGGTAGTGTTGTGTATACCTTCCGGGCTTGATCCGGTATTCTTCGGGGAGCTCCTTGACTCCCGCGTAAGCTTATCATACTTAACCTTTCATACAAGTTCAACCATTAGTAAAGTTGAGGGGCTAGAATGTTATATTGTTATTATTTTATATCAAAAAAACAATTAAACCCTAACCCATGCCCTATCTCCGATCGGCGCCCAACAGCCCCCCTTCTCGTTTACGTGCAACCAGCCATCATCCAGTCCCAAAAGTTCAATTCCAGGCCAGTACCAAATTGCTAAAACTCTTTTTCACCCTAATTCATCCTAATAGCTCGTTTATTGGTCGAAAAATGATTGTTTTAGGCTTTACCGGGTGGCTGTCCTTTTGAGCACTTTCGGGGCTGTTTTAATTGAGGTTATTTCTCCGTAATCTTCTTAGGTATGTCCAATATATCATACTTTAAAATCGTGCGCATTGGTATTCGTTTGATTGATCAACTAGTGGTAGATTGAAAGTTAGTATTCGGTTGTCTAGAATAGTGAATTGTTGCGTTTAACGCGAGGGTTGAAGTAATTAACAACCAATTCAGTTCGGGTAGCTTCGGTTTTATGTACGGGCTGTTGGAAAATTACTTTTTTTAAGTATTGAGGCTGAATTGGTTGTCGGTTACTCAATTGGGTCGGTACTATGCAAATTCACGTTTATTGGTAGTTTGTGCGTCGTGCTTGCGAATTACCGACCCATCCAACTCGTGTAGTGTCATGTGGACTTGTTAGCTGTGATTTTATTTAATTTGGTCCAAACGAGGCTGAGTTGGTTGTTCGGTGTGTAAGAAACTCGTAAACGCGCATATTCGTCTCATCTAGCAGCTTCCGGGGGTAATTTGGGAATTCCTTATTTCTGGGTTTATCTAAGGGTCGTTTCGGTAAATATAAAGCCCCAGGGACTGTTGTAATTGAAATTGGTGAGGACGAGGCTTAGGTAACTCTTACCATGTTAGAACACCTCGTAGGATAAACGAGTTCATTCGGTATATCGTCCAGGTCTTTTGGTGAAAGAAAAAGGCCGCCCCACCGCAGCAGGCGGGTTGCTTCCTCTGTCGTCGCCGGGGAGCTCTTGGCGAGGAGACCTTAGGAAAAGTTGCTAAAACAAACGGGGGAGAAGGATCGACCCGTTCAGTAGAATTCCGAAGAAAGACTGTTGGCAGCAGGTGGAGACATTTCTTTGGCCTTTCTAAATTGCAAAATCAAAATGGAAAAAAATGCGGGCAGGGTGGAGCTCGGCAGAGGGTTCGAGAATAGGGTAGGGTCCTGTTCTTAAGATTCAGATAATAAAAAAGTTCGAAACCCTTTATGTATGCACCTCCGTACAAGTGCTGCGTACAAGTTCCGGTCAGGATGATTGGGAAAGATCAAACCAATTTAAATCACAGTAGTAGTAGCGTAAAGGCCGTAAGCCGGGGGGGCGGCCATAACATAAAGCTATTACTTAGTAACTATTGTGTATAATCCGACAGGCGTGTGAGTTGTGGGAAAAATTAGGGGTTCTCTAGCTCGTGGTGATTTTGTGCCTCGTGTCAGCTGAGTTCATGATGCTCCTTTTTTTACCTTTTTAGGTTTTGGGCTAGCATACACACCTTATTGTGATTTTTTTATTCGTTTAAACTATTGGGTTGGTATTGCATAACCTTGTTTGTGGTTGTACCTTTATGAAAACATGTGTGAATTATATTATATGCCTTAGGATATGTTAGACTTGTTTATGATCATATATACCTTAAGGTTATTCGCATTACTTATGGCCTAGGCTCGAGGATGCTAATAGGCCCAATAGTAACTTCTTGGTTATCCATTAATTATGGATTATACTTGATGATATGGCTTCGATGGTTAATTGATTTTGATGTTTGTAAGTGTGTACATGGATGTGGATGTGTTGGTAAACTGTGATCGGGTCAAATATATTACTTGGGGAAAACCCGGGGTTAGGAGGCCCGTGTTGCACGTTTATGTCCCGACAGGTCAAATATATTACTTGAGTCCTTGACTTCGGGTCTCCGTGACTTGGGTTGAGGAGGCCCACCGTTCTGCTAAACCGTGGTCGGGTCAAATAGATTAATTGGGGAAGACCCGGGGTGAGGAGGACCGTGTTGTGTTTTTGACCAAGAAAAATTATTTATTATTTTATTTACTTATGATTTGACCAAAGAAAGTTATACATTTATTTACTTATGATTTTCCCCTACATTTTATACTTATGAAATTAAATTGTTTAATGAATATTGCTTATTGAAACCTTGAACTCACTCAGCTCAAGCTGACTTTGTGTGTATGTTAGATTGATTTTCAGGTTAAGGACTAGAGATGATCGCTTGGTCGTGAAGGAAGCTACTCGGACGGTTGAAGGCATTTCTGGTCGAGGATTTCAAATAAAACAGACATTTTAATTACATTTAATTTTTTTTTTGGCACTTGTACTCGGGTTTGGGATTTTTCTTTATATACTTAACCGTTTTCCACTGCTTATTGTTTGGAACCTTTTCCTAGGTTTTGGGAATTTTGATACTTAGTAAATTCCACTGTTTAATACTCTGAAATGGTGTTTAAAAGAATGAATTCGCTTTCGTTTTTTTTAAATTTTTGTGAATTTTTTATATGATTACCAACTCTAGGATTCCTGGGATTCGGGGTCTTACATGTTGGTATCAGAGCCAGGTTCGAGGGATCCGAGCATTCTTGAACGCTTGGACTCGAACTATAAAAGAAGGGACTAGAAATGCCAACCGCGAGTAGCTGCACGCCAAGAGGTAATTTTAATTGTTTAGTCATTCTTATAAGTCTTAGAATTTCATTATGTGTATAATTGCTTACGTGTTAGATGGTATGCTAATATGGTTAGGGGCAACGGGTGCTTAGGATGGGCGGGTAAAGTAAACAATTAATAACACTTGATCAACGTTATTAGCAGTTTACCGTTACCTTCCATGTTCTAAATACTACTTGTGTATGACCGTGTTAGGGTTCTGTCTTTTTAGGAATAGGAAATGACCAATACTCGTTATGCGAAGAGAGGTCACCCCAGCAGTCGTGGTCGTAGGCCACGAGTCGAGACCCAGAGAGAGAACCCGACTCCGCAACAGGAAGAGACCCCATTTCAGGAGGAGGGGGATAACCCCGCTTTAGATCCTGCTATGCGCGCGGCCATCGAGGATGAGGTTTATCAGGTTCTTCATAGCGTCATTCCCGAGATTGTTGCTGAGGCTGTTAGGGCTGCAAAAGAGACAATGGTTGGTAAGAGTGCGGGTAAGCAGGGAAAGGGTAAAGAGACTCAGGTTGAAGATGAGGTGATAGTACCAAGTGAGGATGAAGAAGAGGTTCGTGCGTTTAGCGTCTTTACTAGGGGTTGTTCGTATGGGGAATTCAAGAAGTGCGACCCTCCCGCGTTCGATGGTACTAAGGACGCGTCGGCAGCACATCAGTAGGTGAGAGAAATGGAAACGGTACTGAAGATCAGTAAGTGTAAAGGGGAGGATATGGTTACTTTTGCTACTGCCTCGTTTCGTTCCGAGGCGTTGTGTTGGTGGGATAATCTGGCTCAGGCGATAGGTGATCGGTCTATCAGGAGGATGACTTGGGAGGAGTTGAAGCAGTTGATTCTCGATTAGTTTTGTCCTCCGCACGACTTGGATAAGATTGAGCAGGATTTCTTGACCTTGGAAGAAATATGACCCATCGAGAGTATACTACAAAGTTTAATCAAATGGCCCGTTTATGTCCCGATCTAGTTACTCCTGAAGCTAAGAGGATTAAGAAGTATGTGAAGGGTCCTCCGGGGATATTCGGAGGGGTGTGATGACCACGGGCATGGGCTTTTTTCTTTCAGTGGTTACTCTGGCAGTCACTTTGTATGATCAGAGAGAAATGGTGAGCCCGACTGAACCTAAAAAGGATTGGGACCCTAACTCCAATAGCAAGCGGTATGGGGACAATGATTCTGTGTCGGCAGGAAAGAAAGCGAGGGCTGAAACGTCGAATTTCAGGGGGGAGATGTATGACGGAAGATGCAAGAAGTGTGGGAAACAGCATAGTGGAGAATGTAGGTCTATGTCTATCACTTGTTTCTGATGTGCGAAAACTGGACATTTCCATTACGAATGTCCGACGTTGACTTGTTACCGGTGTAAGGGGTCTGGGCATTTGGCATCTCGGTGTACTGAAAATAAGGAGGGAGGTCCTGAGCGGGGAAACTCTTCTAGGGTTAAGTTGGAAGACAAGACAAAGGCTAGGGCCTTCAATATCTCTATGAGTTGCAAAGGAGGACGCGGACACGATTTAAGGTAATCCCTTGTAGTCGTATTATTAGTTAAAATTTTACGGTCTATCTCTTTTTTTTTTCTCGAAAGCTTTTGTGTGTAATAGTTTGGCTAGGATGTAGTACGCTATCTTTCAGTAGCAATTCTAATTATACATGTCCAGTGTATGACTTGATAATTTGAGTTGCCTCAACCTGTGCTAGTTCCTGTGTGGCGGGATTCGGGGACGAATCCCCTCTTTAGAGGGGTAGACTTGTTACGTCAGTTAATTTCCGTTAAAAGGTTTAACCTTGTAGTGTTATGTATACCTTCCGGGCTTGATCCGGTATTCTTCGGGGAGCTCCTTGTCATCCTCGTAAGCTTATCATACTTAACCTTTCATACAAGTTCAACCATTAGTAAAGTTTAGGGGCTAGAATGTTATATTGTTATTATTTTATATCAAAAAAACAATTAAACCCTAACCCATGCCCTATCTCCGATCGGCGCCTAACAGCCCCCCCCCCTTCTCGTTTTGCGTGCAACTAGCCATCATCCAGTCCCAAAAGTTCAATTCCAGGTCGGGTACCAAATTGCTACAACTCTTTTTTCACCCTAATTCATCCTTATAGCTCGTTTATTGGTCAAAAAACGATTGTTTTAGGCTTTACTGGGTGGCTGTCCTTTTGAGCACTTTCGGGGCTGTTTTGATTGAGGTTCTTGCTCCATATTCTTCTTAGGTATGTCCAATATATCGTACTTTAAAATTGTGCGCATTGGTGTTCGTTTGATTGATCAACTAGTGGTAGATTGGAAGTTAGTATTCGGTTGTCTAGAATAGTGAATTGTTGCGTTTAACGTGAGGGTTGAGGTAATTAACGACCAATTCAGTTCGGGTAGCTTCGGTTTGATGTACGGGCTATTGGAAAATTACTTTTTTTAAGTATTGGGGCTGAATTGGTTGTCGGTTACTCAATCGGGTCGGTACTACGCAAATTCGCGTTTATTAGTAGTTTGTGCGTCGTGCGAATTACCGACCCATCCAACTCGTGTAGTGTCGTGTGGACTTGTTTGCTGTGAACTTATTTAATTTGGTCCACAAGGGGCTGAGTTGGTTTCTCGGTGTGTAAACAACTCGTAAACGCGCATATTCGTCTCATCTAGCAGCTTCCGTGGGTAATTTGGGAATTCCTTATTTCCGGGTTTATCTAAAGGTGGTTTCAGTAAATATAAGGCCCCGGGGGCTGTTGTAATTGAAATTGGTGAGGACGAGGCTTAGGTAACTCAAACCATGCTAGAACACCTCGTAGGATAAACGAGTTCATTCGGTATCGTTAGTAACTATTGTGTATAATCCGACAGGCGTGTGAGTATTAGGGGTTCTCTAGCTTGTGGTGATTTTATGCCTCGTTTCAGGTGAGTTCTTAATGCCCCTTTTTTTACCTTTTTACGTTTTGGGCTAGCATACACACCTTATAATGATTTTAACCGATTTTATTCGTTTAAACTATTGGGTTGGTATTGCATAACCTTGTTTGTGGTTGTACCTTTATGAAAACATGTGTGAATTATATTATATGCCTTAGGATATGTTAGACTTGTTTATGGTCATATATACCTTAAGGTTATTCGTATTACTTATGGTCTAAGCTCGAGGATGCTAATAGGCCCAATAGTAACTTCTTGGTTATCCATTAATTATGGATTATACTTGACGATATGGCTTCGTTGGTTAATTGATTTTGATATTTGTAAGTGTGTACATGGATGTGTGTGTGTTGACCATTAAATCCCGCAAAATAAGTCAATTAAATATTCTAATGGCTTTAGACCTTGACCACGACCTCGTAACCAACCACCAATACGAATATTAACAGCTAAAAATGAAGTTATTCAATCCCGTAATGTCCGTTAAATGGCCGGATTATCTTGAATTAGCATTAACATGCATTTAATATACAACAACAACAACAACAAACAAACGTACCCAGTAAATCCCACAAATAGCAAAAGCTATTCGTAGGGTCTGGGGAGGGTGTGATGTAGGTAGGCCTTACCTCTATCCATGAGGATAGAGAGGCTACTTCCAGAAAGACCCTTGGCTCCAAAGCATGCAACATATAAACACAAGTACCAATAACAAACTTATAGTGATAAAGTGGCACAATCAAATACCAACACATATGAAATCATAAAATCCAAATAGACATACCAACACAAGAAGAAATATAAGCAAAATCTGCCTAAAATGTAGAAGAGTCTAAGCCAATACGCTAAAACTAAGATACAAAAATGACCTTCTCTAAAAGTCCTTAACCTTAAGTCTACGTCTCCATGAACACTTATCATAGACCATGTCCTCAGAGAGGTGTAACTCTAGCAAATCCGGCATAATCCGCTCCACCCAAGTCAATTTTGGTCTGCCTCTACTCCTCCTTCCTTCTACATTGAGGGTTTCTACTGCTCTAACTGGCATTGTTTCTTGTCTTCTCTTCACATGCCCATACCATCTCAATCTCCCCTACTTTATTTTTTCACATATACTAGCAATTCCTAGCGTTCCCAAAAAACCTCATTTCTTATTCGTTCCAACCTTGTATGCCCACACGTCCACCTCAGCAACCTCATCTCCACCACCTCCATCTTGCTTGCTTGTGTTTTCTTGATGGCCCAACAATCTGTTCCATATAACAATGCAGATCTAACAGCAATCCTATAAAATTTCTCTTTTAATTTAGTTGGGAACCTCCTATCAGACAAAACCCCCGTAGCTGCTCTCCACCAACACCAACCCGCCTGAATGCGGTGTGTTACGTCATTATCTATCTCCCCATTTCTTTGTACATAGGATCCTAGATATTTGAACTTAGTAGCTTGTGGAACCACTTGATCTCTGATGGTGATCTGAGAGTCCCTGGCGTCTCCAGCCCCACTGAAATCACAATGTAGATACTCGGTCTTCGAGCGACTAATCCTTAGTCCCTTATCCTTTAGAGCTGCACGCATTTAATATCAATCCTTTAAATTAATAGTATATATAGGACCTAAAACACCAACTAAACTCGTCCATAACCATAAATTCATCTAACATACTCTGCGTATCCCGAAATCCATCATATAAATCCGTTTTCCGGCCAACCCCCGTTCGACATCAATCCGTCATGTTTTCAGGTAAAATTTATATGAATTTTGAACATTTTTCAATAAGAATCAAAACCCCTAAACCAATTTCTTCACTCAAGGAACAGATTAAGCAGATTGAAATCTTAGGGTTTTTAAAGAAAAATATGAACTTGTCTATTAGTTTAAGTAATTACTGATTCTGATTTAATACCAAATAGATGGCTGGTCCAGTTGGTTAACTCTCTTGGTATAAACGGAAGGACCCGGTTTCGAATCCGGGCTAGGCTGTTTCAATCTTTATTTTTTTAAGTCTTTTTCTTTTATGTTATTAATCAAAATAAATTTATTATATATTATTATAAATCAAATAAAATTACTTTAACTTAAATAAAATTATTTATAAGTTAAATTTTATTTATTTATTTATTTTTTCTCTTTTTAAAAACCAACTTTTCATATTCGTTAAAGTTTTGTGTAACCCAACAATATTATATTATTTAATTTTTTTCCATCCTATTAATATTATATTGGTGGTTAATAATGCTAGTACGCTAAACTATGATTCGAGATAAAAGCTACGTTAAACCGATGCTCCATAAACGTTAGAATTTCATAAATTAATAGTTAAATAGTATTAAAATAATTTAAACCGTTAAAGTTAGTTTATAATTCGTTAGCTTTATAATTTGTTAGACTTTATAATTCGTTAGCTTTATAATTCGTTAGACTTTATAATTCGCTATCATTAAAATACGTGATTCGCAAATATTATATTCCGCATAATACTGTTAAAGTATTATTAATTAATTTAAAACGTTAAAAGTCCATAAAAGTTTAAATATACTATTTCAATATAAAACACCATAAAATACATAAAATAATGCAAATCCCTTTAAACTAAATTATCCTCTTTAACTTTTATAATCCCGCTAGTTAGTTTTTAAATATTCGTATTTATTTTATTTATAGTTTGAGAAGTTCAGTCGTTATGGATTCTTTAACATACTTTCGGTTGCCTCGGTTTCAATATGGTGCTTTCAGTTTCATAGCAATGTTATCTTCGATTTTAAGGTGAGTTCTTCATAACCTCATTTTTAACGCTTTATAATGTTTTGGGGTGTAGCATGTCACAAGTTTTTCCTTCGTTAGTTATGAGCTTGTTTACAAATCGATTCACTTATATCACAAATGTTAATATTATTCGTGCATATTGTTTATGATTATACGTGAACTTGCTTGTAACGTGTTTATTGTTTTTATTGTGGAAGTTACGCAAACGCAAATGCATACAGATAGTGGGAGGGTCCGAAGGACGTACCTGCGTCGTCTAACGTTACGACTTCGGTTGTTTACGTAAGCTGGTTCTCATTTCCCCGACTTCTACGTCTTTGGCTAAATGAACGGGAGGACGACACTGTTTGATTTCATTTACATTATGTTTGAATATATATTGCATGACGATCGTTGAATCATGCGTTTATATATATATATATATGTATGTATGTATGTATGTATGTATTTATGTATGTATGTATGTATGTATGTATGTATGTATACGCAAAAACTTATGAAAACTCACTAGCATGTGTTGTTGACAAAATATATTATTTTAAACGTGCTGCAGGTTGATACGATGAGTGCTAAGGATGAAGATCATTAGTATACCTTAGGTTATTTAAATAAAGAACTTATTTGTGATTTGATGAAGTGTTTATTGTTCCTTTTTTACTCTTATGAACAATTTGTGTACTTGCTATGCTATGAAATGAAATAATATAATTATTGTCGCTTTAATAGCATTACGAGCTTATAAGTGATCTGTACGTTACACCCGGGCGTATTCCACCTAAAGCCGGGGTGTTACAGATTGGTATCAGAGCCATAACTATAAGATATGTTGTTAGACGTATCGGCCTAGTATAGTTATAGTTTATTTTAGGGCCCAAACTGCATGTATACTCTATGTGCTATGTGCCCGCACTTATATTAAAAGTTCATTCGTACGCTTTTATTTATATTTATAATATTTTATAGCGTCTCCCGCACACGTATCCACACACAAACTCCTAGGCATATTCCTAAAATGAATATTTTCAAATCATTTTCAAATTGATTTTATTTCGGTTTTCCGATATTTCGCCTTCATAAAGACGATTCTACGTGACGGGTATGTAGTAAACTGTAAGGGGACGTGCTTGTTTTCCGAACTCTTGACACCAAGGTTATTGAAACCTAAGGATAAGCAATGCGTACAAATCCAATCAGACGCGGACCCGGCTGTTTACCTGGAGAGTTCGAAAAGGGCATGAAACCTATTAAGCCAAAGCATACCACACTAAACGCCATACGAATCACGACTTTATGCTTTCAAACGTGACCATGTTCTCTTTGTGAAAAGAATATGGTTACACTCCTAAGGATGCCACACAAGTCATGGTGGTTCATGCGACGTGTGACTCCGACCTTTAATGTTTTACAATGTGTTTTAACTAAAAGTCTGACAAGTCATGGTGATACATGAATAACCAGCTTTTGGTTCGATTTGATTTCGCATTTGATTTATGTGTTTTAACTAAAAGTTTGACAAGTCCTGGTGATACACGAATAAATAGCTTTTGGTTCGATTTGATTACGCATTTTTTTATTTTATTGGAACATACAAGATATGATAATTCATACAACGTGTGATTCCGGAGACTCAATTTTTTATATTGCGGTTTTGAAAAGTCATTGGGTTATGTGAATAGTCGAGTTTTTAATTCGTATTCTGTGTTTAAATATTCATAGAAATTTCTAAAATTTATGCTATTACACGAATTGTCAAGTTTCAACCCGTATTCTTTATTTATAAATTTTGTTATTATAATTTGAAAATTCGAAAGGTCATGGTGATACATGAATCGTCGAGTTCCAATTTGTTTTATTTATATATTCAATTACTGTTTTGGGTTTTGAACTGAAAATATGAAAAGTCATGGTGATACATGAATAGTCGATTTTCAATTTGTTTTCTTTATATAATTCGTTTATTATCATGGTTTTAATTGAAAATTCGAAAAGTTATGAACACTCGGTTTATAATTAGATTTCACTCCTTATATTAAGTTTACGTTCAATTCATATTTTATTTCAAAATTTGATATATTTTTCATATGTTTATTCAAAGATTTACTAGATTATTATTGAAATGCAAAAACTCATGTGCATTTCAATTTCGATTTCAAATTTTGCTTTATGCGATTTTATTTCTTATGACTTGTGAAGATTGATTCTGATTTTTAGGAATCTTTCACGTAAAGTTTTTGTTGATTGTTAATACGAATTTCATATTTACGTTCCGTACCACGTTAATTCTTCGTAGCATTTCTTCTCATTTTCCTCGACATTATCCTGGAAACGCAACCCACAAAAAGACGACCCAAAATCATCAAGCAGTTGACCATCGTAATCCCGACCATGACAAACCAAGATTCATTACTAACCACAACAATACATTTAGACCTCAAAGTTATGCCTAAGTCAATCCAAAACCCAACATAACTCTTGGATACTCAAACCTAACCCAACAAAGATATTTACATGAGAACCCATCCTTATGTGTAACACATACAATTCCACCACTTTGCTACCGCAATATCGTAATACTTCAAGATGTGATAATTTCGGCCACCTCATCAACTCTTGTCACGAAAACTATACATACTTGACACCACACATTTATTCCCACGACCTGCTACCTAACCATTCATACAAAACATTCTGCCTTACCTTATGCTCGTACTGCAAGCCTACTACTATGGTAGAAACTCAAGCACACCCGCAAGACGCTGAAAAACCTAACTCGTTTTCGCTATGCGATAACTTACCTGGCGATTCTTTGCCCACTCAAAGTTTAATCGTTTTCTAGCGTCAATGCTTAATCTTTTCAAACTTATCAACCATGCCTAAAATTTAATTAAATAAATTTTTCATGCATACTTTTCCACGCTTATTTCTTTTATAAACAATTTTTTTTTTACTTGAAATTTCAAATCTTGATTATTTCAAATAGTCAATCTATAAATATATATGCGTATATTTCGTTATACGAAGTATAATCAAGTTATTTTTCTAAAGGAAATCTCATTTTAACCAAATAAGTCATTACCAATATTTATTATTATTATTATTATTATTATTATTATTATTCCAATGAAATCTTTAAGTAAAATCTTTTACTTCAAACAAGTCCTAAGCCCGTAAGGCTATTTTACTATCACAATAAAAATTTTGTTTTCAACGCGTCGTTTTACCTAACGATCCTCAATAATATTTTCATAGCGCGCTGCCCAACAGCAAATCTTTTACGATTAAAGTTTTATAAAGTTTCGCAAACTTTAGCGCTAGCTAAGGACTTCTTTGCAAAATAATTTTCTTTACTTTGAGCACACATTTTGCAATTAATTTTCACAAACTTAAACGAATATCAACAATCATTTCTTCCCTTCATTTCATTTTTTTATTATTATTTTTTTACGTCAATGAGTTTCGACTAAAAAATCATGACACCGCCTCTATAACAACTTTCATACCACAAGCCACCTTCGAGAAGACAAGCATTGCAAGCTACCTTTTGTTTTTTTTTTTTCTTTTCTTCCTTCGTCATATATAAATATATGTATTTTTATATATGTGTTTGGACATAATCAAGATAATTTTATATATCGATTTTCTTTCAAAAGTTGTTTATGAAGTTAATATTGAGTTTGGTTATTCGCTAATTAGTGAACTATTTTCATTTATAATTGAATTTTTCGGTATACTTTGTTATTTCAATCTCGCGGTCTATAACCGATTTCCAATAAACGTAATCATTTAGTGGAAATTGGGACCATGTACACGTTGATTTTTTTTTTAGTATTTTCACACTAATTGTTTTGAGTAATTGTTTGGTTCTCTTTCGCGCAATGTTTCATCGAATTCCTTTTTGATTTTTGTTTCATCAAATTGAGACTAATCTCTTACTTTGATTTCGAAGTTTAAATTAACTATGTCTTCTTGATTTCAATGATTTATCAATTTGAGAAGAATGTTTCACTTTGATCTCGAAGTTTCAATTATTTATTTTGTGATTCTTAAATCTCAGTGTGGCATTTATTCATATTAATATTTTATGGAAAATTTTCAAAAACTTAATCTACTTTGTTATTTAATTCAAGTTTCGTTTATCTTAGTCTCGAATCCAATGCTTTACCAACTTATGTGTTTATGTTTTGTTGGCTCAATGCCACATTTATCACTCTCAACCTCATTATTTCATGTTCGTGACTTCAATTGTTTTAATTCGTTATTCTAATTATTTCATACTACTCAAGAGTGTCGCTCATTTCATTATAAGTTTTGATAACGTCGTTTATGTCATTTAAAACTTCAACGATTTCATTCGGTTATTTTGACCTAAAATTTTTTTGTCTGTCCTTGACCCCAAGGGTTTGTTTATACATTTTGAAAATTTTGATTCGTATAGTCTATTATTCTTGATTAAATTTTTTTTTCACATAAAAATTTGTTATATTTATTCTTTATAAGTTAAAACCCACACAATGGGACGGATTATGTGGACCATCAGACGATAAGGGTAATTATGGGTCGACACGTAAGTATCCAAGTCCTCGCATGGAAGCCATAATAAGTACGTTGTGTGCAATAACTCGAAACCTAGAATTATTTCGAAAGACGGGACAAATGTAGTATGATAAGTACATGGTGAATACGCCGCTGGTACATCCTATATATAAGGGTCCTTGCCATATTCCCGTTTGTGTCGTCTTTCAGGTCATTCAAAGATCGATGTTATTGTTTTTATGTAATTACGTATTTGTAAAATTATTAAAACCTTTAAACAACTTCTTGTATTAGTTGTTTGGTTTAAAAATTTTATTTTTATTTTAATTTCGGAACGAAATTTCTAAAAGTTTTGAATCCTGTAACATTCGTTATTTTTCAAAACGAAAACCCGACCAATTCGAATTTTCGGTTTTTGTCTATAAAGAATATATATAAATATATATTATTCTCAAGTTTCATTTCAATGTATTTTTTTAACTCGTTTATTACAAATATAATATTCACGAGGAATTACGTTTATCATTCGTTTGTTTCTTTCTTTCGTTTTGGTCAATAAACGAAACTCCGAGATTTAAAGTTTTACGTTTAAACTATTCACAAACTATTCGGGCATAATACGAAAAATTATTCAAGTTGTATAACTACATTCGATTCATTAATTAAAACATTTCAAAGTCCAAAGTTCATCTGGTAACTTATTTTTAAATTCTGATATAACTTTAAAGATCATGGGTCCAAAGTGTAACATGCTAAATTATTCAACCATCACCCCTTTTCCAATCGTTTTCCCGTCCTTCAAATCCGACGCCAGATTTCCGGGAACTTCGCAACTCCGGCGACCATTTTGACCATTAAATCCCGCAAAATAACTCAATTAAATATTCTAACGGCTTTAGACCTTGACCGCGACCTCGTAACCAACCACCAATACGAATATTAATAGCCAAAAATGCAGTTATTCAATCCCGTAATGCCCGCTAAATGGCTAGATTATCTTGAATTAGCATTAACATGCATTTAATACCAATCCTTTAAATTAATAGTATATATAGGACCTAAAACACCAACTAAACTCGTCCATAACCACAAATCCATCTAACATACTCTGCGTATCCCGTAATCCATCATATAAATCCGTTTTCCGGCCAACCCCGTTCGACATCAATCCGTCATGTTTTCATGTAAAATTTATACGAGTTTCGAACATTTTCCAATAAGAATCAGAACCCCTAAACCAATTTCTTCACTCAAGGAACAGATTAAGCAGATTGAAATCTTAGGGTTTTTAAAGAAAAAGATGAACTTGTCTGTTACTGTAAGTAAATATTGATTTTGATATAATACTAAATAGATGGCTGGTCCGGTTGGTTAACTCTCTTGGTATTAACAGAAGGACCTGTGTTTGAACCCGGGTCAGGCCGTTTCAATCTTCATTTTTTTAAGTCTTTTTCTTTTATGTAATTAATCAAAATAAATTTATTATATAATATTATAAATCAAATAAAATTACTTTAACTTAAATAAAATTATTTATAAGTTAAATTTTATTTATTTATTTTTTCTCTTTTCAAAAACCAACTTTTCATATTCGTTAAAGTTTTGTGAAACCCGACAATATTATATTATTTAATTTTTTTTCCATCCTGTTAATCTTATATTTGTGATTAATAATGCTAGTACGCTAAACTAATGATTCGAGATAAAAACTACGTTACACCGATGCTCCATAAACGTTAGAATTTCATAAATTAACAGTTAAATAGTATTAAAATAATTTAAACCGTTAAAGATAGTTTATAATTCGTTAGCTTTATAATTTGTTAGACTTTATAATTCGTTAGCTTTATAATTCGTTAGACTTTATAATTCGCTTAAATACTTGTTTTCAAGTTAACTTTCCTGCAAAATCCGTAATCATAAATATCATAATTCTCTTGTTAAATAATAAGTATTAGTTAAAATAATAATTAAATAGGATTACGTTATAATTCCTTTTCGTTAACCTTATAATTCGATTTCGTTAAACTTTTCAATTTGGTAACATAATCGTTTTCGCGTTAAAGCTATCATTAAATACGTGATTCGCAAATATTATATTCCGCATAATACTGTTAAAGTATTATTAATTAATTTAAAACGTTAAAAGTCCGTAAAAGTTTAAATATAATATTTCAATATAAAACACCATAAAATACATAAAATAATGCAAATCCCTTTAAACTAAATTATCCTCTTTAACTTTAATAATCTCGTTAGTTAGTCTTTAAATATTCGTATTTATTTTATTTATTGTTTGAGAAGTTCAGTCATTATGGATTCTTTAACATACTTTCGGTTGCCTCAGTTTCATTATCGTGCTTTCAATTTCATTGCAATGTTATCTTCGATTTCAAAGTGAGTTCTTCATAACCCCATTTTTAACGTTTTATAATGTTTTGGGGTGTAGCACGTCACAAGTTTTTCCTTCGTTAGTTATGAGCTTGTTTACAAACCTATTCACTTATAACGTACATGTTAATATTATTCGTGCATATTGTTTATAATTATACGTGAATTTGCTTGCAACGTGTTTATTGTTTTTATGGTGGAAGTTACGCAAACGCATACACATAGTGGGAGTTACGCAAACGCATACACATAGGGTCCAACAGGACGTTCCTGCGCCGTCTAACGTTACGACTTCGATTGTTTACGTAAGGTGGTTCTCATTGCCCCATACTTCTACGGCTTCGGCTAAATGACCCTTGAGGACGACGCTGTTTGATTTCATTTACATTATGTTTGAATATATATTGCATGACGATCGTTGAATCGCGCGTTTATATATAAAACTTATAGAGAAAACTTAAAAAACTCCTAAAAACTTATAAAAACTCCTAGTAAAAACTCATCTTAAAGAGAAAACTTAAAAACTCCTAAAAACTTATAAAAAACTATTTTTAACTTTTTTTTAAAATTTTTTTTAAGTTTCTTTTTTTCCATTATTCTTATATGTTGTTATTGGTTAAAAAAAAAAAACTTGTCGGTAACCTCGTCGGTATAGTGCACATGTGTAATAGTGTGCATTGCATATATGCAAAAGTGTTTGTATTGCATAGAATACAAAACTATTGCACATATTTGATACACACTATTGTATATATGCAATATAAGACTAATACACATATCGAATACACATTAGTACGTATGTGTAATACAACATTAACGCACATGTGCACCACGTCGACTTTTATTTTATTATTATTTTTTTTCCATATAATACAACACTACTACACATATACAATACATAAATATTGAATATATGCAATAAAACACTATTAAACTAAAAAATACATAGTAATACACATGTGTAATACAACGGTATCGCACAGTAATACGTATGTGCATTACAACGGTTTTTTTTTTAATATTTTTTGAGTGAAATATAAGAAAATATAAGAATAAAGGCTAAAACAGAATTTTGAAAATATTTTTTTATTTTTAATTAAAAAAAATTCTTTAGGAGTTTTTTAGTTTTCTCTTTAAAGATGAGTTTTCTCTTGATCCTCTCCCTATATATATATATATATATATATGCAAAAACTTATGAAAACTCACCAGCATGTGTTGTTAACAAAATATATTATTTTAAACGTGCTGCAGGTTGATACGATGAAGTGCTACAGATGAATATCATTAGTATACCTTAAGTTATTTAAATAAAGAACTTATTTGTGATTTGATGAAGTGTTTATTGTTCCTTTTACTCTTATGAACAATTTGTTTACTTGCTATGCTATGCTATGAAATTAAATAAATATAATTATTGTCTTTTTAATAGCATTACGAGTTTGTGAATGATCTATACGTTACACCCGGGCGTATTCCGCTTAAAACCGGGGTGTTACATTACATGACGTTGATGATGAACCGATCTGTCAAATCCGTTTTTCATTTGATTTTGAGCAAGTTTTAGGAGAAGAAGAGATCAAAGAATTGATCTACCAGGAAGCATTAGCACACAATCCAGGGTATGCTTGAATAAAACACAACCATAAATCTTAATTTATACCATTACTAAATAAAAGGCGCTAAATTTTTCCAATATTGATCAGAAATACACAACCGAGTTGCAATATGTTGTACAACTAATCAATATTATTGTTTTCTTTTTTTTTTTTTTGGTTCATTGAAGAAGGCGGTCTCTTCGATGGCTTGTGTGTTGTCGTAATGAGAGTTTTTAAGCTAAATTGTAGAATGCACACTAAACTGTATTAGTTGTGAGAACAATTATGTTACTTTTTCAATCTTAAGGAGTAGTTTGAATAGTCTGCAGGCAGAGAAGAAGACCGGTTCTAAAACTACACGGATGTTTCCCATGTTTTGTAAGATTTTTGTTGGAGTTGCATGAAGATGAACTATTTTTGTTTGGTTCAAGATCTTCTTATACTCTTACTGGAACATGTATAAAAGAACTAAAATTCACATACTGGATATCCTTTTAGCTGAGACTATACAAGGCAGGCATATATTAGTCAAATATATAGCAAAATATAAGGGGAAGTTAATAGTTTTTACAAATTTTATTTGCGTTGTTGTCAATACTGTTACCGTAAAGAACTGAAATATGTAGCGTCCCCTGCTGCAACGCACGGTTTTCCTGCTAATAGATTAAAATTTGTAAACCAAACCTTGGTGTTTGATTTATTTTAAAAGACAATATTCACACTGATATTATTATACATTTTATGTTTATAAAATTGATACTTAGAACAAAATGTTTTCACATATTAAAAAAACATCTTTCTCTAATGTTGGAAGAATTGGAAAGAAAGACTCAAACAGTAATGTAAATTTTCAATAGCTTTCAAAGTAACTATGTATCATACGCGCAAAAATTAAATATAAATATATATAGCGATAATAATACTAATAATAATAATAATACTAATAATAATAATAATGAATTGATAGTGTAATATTTATTAGAACAAATAATTTTATATTAAGTAGAAGATATTACATTGTTGTTTTTATTAAAACAAAATAAAGCAGCTTTCTAACTTAAAGACATTCAAAGTAATATATATATATATATATATATATATATATATATATTAAAGAAATTGATTTTGGCCAATTCTTAATGGTTCCATTCACTAATCCCTATATATATATATATATATTAAAGAAATTGATTTTGGCCAATTCTTAATGGTTCCATTCACTAATCCCCATATACATCTTATACCTTAGAATTTATTACCATTTAAATAATTCAAAATACCTTTGTAACTGCTTTTCTTTCCCCTAAATTCTAACCCTAGAAATTCTCTGAAATTAAATCTCAGCATTATAACATAACAGTTATAGCGTGGTTTCTCTCTACGCTCCCATTCCTTTTCTCACGCTGATTCTTCTTCTTCTTCCCTATAACTCGCATTCACAACATCATTTTCCTTAAATCTTGATGCCCACCATCAATTCTAGTCTCTTCCAAGTCGTTCAATTAATAAACAGGTAATGGTTCTTATTGCCTATATTCTTTTACTTTTTCAAACCCTAAATTCAATCTTCTGGTCATCGATCAATTAGCCAATGATTTATGTCGCTTACATTGTTGCTGCATAAGTTTCATATTTTCTTACTTGTATTTGTTATTTTATAGATTTTCATTCTTTTTAGTTCAATCAGGTACATGGTTTTTTAACAAGCATAACAATATTTATGAGCACCAGGTTAGGGGGTTTCTTCATTTTCTAGCTCTTTTTTTTAAATCAAGAAATGAATAAATATAGCATTATTCATGGGCATCAGGTTAGGGTCAGGATTGACTCACCTAATACTGGATAGGGTTAAGAAAGTAGAAACCGAGAAGCTCTCTAACAAATACCTTATAGGGTCTGGAAGGATGCTAATGGTGTTGAGCAAGTTGAGGTTACTCTTTTTAACTTCATTTGATTAATATAATTTTGCTTAGAAATATACATTTGTTTAATTTATTTAATGATAGGTTGATTTTATATTCTTAGCCTCACATGGAAAATAATAAAACAAGTTCCACACTCTTTGATCGTTTTATAATGTAGCGTTTTATGTTTGCCATAAACTTCCTGATGTGTGCTATTTTGATATAGTCTTCAATTAAAATGCTTTTTAGTTAACTAAACATGATTAAACAAGATTTTATCAATATATTTATCTGAATTTTCTAATATTCGATTACTTGCGGCATACCAAGAGACTTCAGGTTTGATCTTGGTCTAGGTAAACATTATCAATCACAGTTGAAAATTTTCTTAAAAAACCCTAGAAACTATATTGGCTTATAATTTATGGACTGAAAAGTTATTAGGGACAAATGTGATATTTTTAAGATTATAAGCGGGCTCCTTTAATTCATGTATACATTGGAAATAGTTAGTTAAAATGTCACGTGAGTATTTGAGAAGATAAGTGATACAGACGAACAATAATCTTGTATTATATCATTAAATATTAAATATTTTATTGTAATTGTGTGATACTTTATGGTGTTGCATAAACTGAAGCATAGGCAGTTTATTTGGATCCTTCTATTGAGGGCATTAGATGAGACGTCTTTATTATATTAGATGAAACAGAAAATGTTATCATTTCGCAGTTATCTTATTGCATCTTTGTTGGAATCCAAAATAGTTGTCGCTATTCTTTTCTATTGTTTATCAATATAGCTTTCCTTGTTAAGCCACTAGAGTTGGAATTTCTGCCTAAGCCTCATAAGAAGAAGTTGTTCCCATTAAGAAAGTCGTGAAGGTGTGTATGGATGTTGCTATTCATGTTTTTCATTGTAATTCAGGTTCTATTAGAAAGGGTCTTTTTGGTATCTCCCAACTTACATAATTCTAGTGAATGAATATTTTAGGAAGCTACTATTGACAAGGATGATGATGACCTTGATCTCTTTGGTGATAAGACGGAGGAAAAAGGGCAACTGAATAACAGTAGTTATGATACATTTCTAAACTCTAAGCTTCTAATGCTAGTATAGTTAAAACCCTTTTCATCTTTTCCATTATTCTTTCAGTTTTTATTGTTTATATTGCAAACTGAGTTGACTCAGGCAACGAAGATAGAGACATGGAAGAAAGAGAAGGCTCAAATAGCTGAAGAAAAAGACGGGCTTATGATATGTAGTAAAAATTGGTTGAAGAAGGTTCGTGTGCAAATGATCTGGCTACAGCTGTAGCATTTGAACTTAGAAACTTAGCTGCAGAAGTAACAAAACTTTCTTACCAAAATGCTAAACTCAACGTTGAGCTAAAGGTTGCAAAATAAGCCTGCAAGTCAAACTTATGTAAACATGAAGACGGTTTGATTGTAGAAGAGTTGCAAAAAGAGCTCAATGCAAGATACCAAGGAGAAGCTTCTTTGGTTGGTGCACTCTCTGAAAGAGATAAGTTGGAAAGTGAGCTGAGAAAAAGACTCGATGTTGCAAAGAGACAGGAAGGGGTTTTAGAATCTAAGCTGGCAAACATGTGAGCCTTGTTGCAAAGCTGAAGAACTCTCCTGCTGGTTTAGAGGATATTTTAACTGATAGAAAACAATAGTATGAAGTTTTTGTGGAAGATGATGAGACACAGTCGATTCATGAGTTAAGTTTATTGTAAAAGAAAAAGAAAAGCGACAGCAATTGGAATGTTATGGTTTCAAGATTGAAGGTGATCGCTTTCTTTCATAAATGCGCATTTTCAACATGGGTGTATTTGTTATATATAGTTATATAATATTGTATTTGTATTGTCAGGGTGATGATATTGCTGATTTGGACATTAATTCACTTTAGGAGCTCCAAAACCTAAATGTTGAGGCAATAACTAGCATCTGTCATGCAAAGGTAGAGATTGACATGATACATTCTGTATGTATGAATGTGTGTGCGTGTATGTATTTTTTACTAACAATTTGCTGATGTTGGTTGTTGATTACACAGACATCATACAGGTGATGATGTTATATGTTTCGCTAACTGCTTAAGGCCATTTGTAGTAGATGTATTAAATTAAAATTTTGTCACTATTAAAAGTTGGTACTATATAATAATTATTGGTACCATATGATAATTATTTTTTGCATTCTCTACACGTGAGTCTGGAACCTTTTTATTTATCATTTTTTCTCAAGTTACTATGCATAGACTTGTAAAATATTTAGGTTGGATTCATCATACTTGCAACGCCCTCCTTGTTCTAGAGCTCCATTATAATATATGTTGTATATAAACAACAAAAAGTTTTTGTTGTAAATGAAAATTTGGTTTTCAAAAAAAAAACAAAAAATTAGCCGTCGGTTAATGTTTCGGTTCGGTTTTTTCTGTTCGTTTTTCGGTTAATTTGGTTTCGGTTCCATTAATTAGGTTTTCTGCTCACCCCCTACATTCTACCATGTAACTTCATTTTTTATAAGTTTATTATTTTCAATACTTTCTTTCCGTATGAATATGAATTGCAATTATAAATTATGTTGTCGTCTCAAAAACGTATTCAAAAACATCTTGTCGTTTTAAATGAACTGTGTGTACTCGACGATTTCTATATTTCCGTCTGTGTCGTACACGGGTCAATAACCTAATGATAACATAGAGCAGCTTTCTAACTTAAACCATAAAGCCAAAAAGATATATCAATAAAAACTGCATCATGATATATGAAGTCATATGTTATATGCCAAAAAAAACTTTACAACATCCAAGAAGTCTTGTTTATTAAACAGTATGCGAAATAGAAACAAATGTTTTTTAATTTTTATACCCCAAAGAAGAGAGCTAAAATCATCACATAATCAAATTCAGTGTATTGTTAATAAGAGAATAAAGATACAAATACAATTCACAAAATTATAAACAAATCATAAATCTCTATTTATAGATATTTAGATAAATTTGATAAGTATGTGATCAAATTAATTTAATTATTATGTCAGTTTTTGTTTAAATCTAAATATTAAAACTGAATATTAAATTGTGTTAGTTTCGGTTTAAGTTTAAATATTAAATTGTGTCAGTTTCGGTTAAAATTTGAATATTCATATTTCGCCAAATTTGATTAAAAATTTATTTATATATGAAAAATGAATATGTATTTTTAGTTAAAAAAAAATACTATAACTTAAAAATAACTTGTGTCGACCCAAATTCACATCCCTTTTTGGCCCGCTATTTTAAACCGAACAAATTTGACACTCTATTAAAACAGCCCGTTTCAACTCGTACTCACTTTACTAAAAAAGGTTCGTTGACCAAAACTTGTGTTAAACCTAAATATGAACTTGACCCACTGATTTAAACTAATATAGAACAAAGCATTCAAACAACGGGTTATGTGTGGGAAGAAGCAAATTTACCATAACACAAATACCCTAATAGTTGACTTACTTCACTTCCTTCTTTGACATGCCTTTTGGTGGCTCCTTATTTAATTGCCTAAAATTAAACATATTCAAAATTCAAAAATAATACTATATTGAATGAAAAATTAAACAATAAAAAAAACTTAATACCACCAACACAAAAATCTGAATATCATATTAACGGAATCATCAAACAGATCACTTAGATACTTGATACTTACAAGCACATATAAGCTGATCCTTAAGCCTCCATTTATAGGCTGGCGACGTAATCCTAGTACAAACACTAAACAACTTTTAAAAATGTATCAATTTTCTTTTATCTATACCTGAAATAAATTATAATGAACAAAAGAAATTCAAATCTTGTTGTAAATGGATGATGAAATCTTGCAGCAAGAGAAAATTTCAAATCAAGTGTGTGACTTATGACTAACCATGTAATTTATATATGGTTTAAAATTGTGTGACTTATTTTTTGTGTGTGTGTGTGGGTGGGGGGGGGGGGGGGGGGCATTTACGTATTTCAAGAATACGAATACAGATCTTTCAACAAAATACCTAATTATTCGAATTAATCAATAAAACCGTACAATTGAAAAAACCGAATAGCGTATTACAACTGATTTGGTCGAAAGAATGACTCACCAGTATGGAATTGAAATCTCATACATGCTCCATGTCACTCGTATGGAATTGAAACTTACCAGAATGATTCCAACAACCTCTCTCTGTCATCCGGGATTGTTAAATTCTGAAGCAGCCTCTCTTTAACCTTGGTTTTTGTCGTTAACATAGTGAATGAATAAGATGGACCAACTGAAAATGAATCTGAACAATTAATTTTAATCGGAGTTTATGGTCAACAATCATCTGAGAAAAATGGTCGGCGATAAACAATTAGGGTTTAGGAGTTGATATTTGAGAGATTTGAGAACAGTTGAAGGGTGGAGTAAAATGAGTGAAAAACAACCGGGTTATACCAACAAACCAGCCGGGCGCGTGTTTTAGGAGAATATTAGATCTTTATATTAAAATTAAATTGTTAATATGTGTAAATTATACGGATAGAAAGTTGATAAGTCGGATGTCTATGTGGACATGCTAGCTGAATACCATGTTAGAAACTTGTATTGTTTTAATAGGGTAGTAAGATATGGGGCGTTTAAACGAGCATTAAATAAGATTAAATAGTGTTTAATAATAATTTACTACTACATAAATATATAAAAATAAAATAATATAATTATAATATAAAAGTGCATGTGCGTGTGCTTGTAATAATGAAAACTAGGTTATTGAGTCGTGGACGTTATGGGTGAAAATATAGAAATCTTCTAATAAACATATAATTTCAAATGACAAGATATTTTTGAATATGTTTTATAGGAGAGCAATATGAGATGTAATTGCAATTCAATATTGGTACAGATACAAAGTATCGAAAAACATAAACTTACAAAAAAAGAAGATAAATAGTACAATGTTTAGAAACATAATTTAAAACTTAAAATATCAAATTCATAAACTACTAAATATTCTCTTGTACACTATTTTTGTTGTCGTTTTTGTAACTTTACTTTGGTTATCCAAAATAAGTATTTTAACACTGTCTCTACTCTTCACTCGTAATAAAGCCACATATAGTTGAATATGTTTCAAAACCTGGTCTCTCAAGTATATTTTAGCTCTTACTAAAGACTGGCCGTCACTTTTTTTAATGGTCATTGCAAAAAAATAAAATCTGGAAACGGGAAAAAGCTTCATAAGATACAAACAATTACACAAGCTTAAATAGGCATGCAAATTAGAATTCTCTAATTATTTCCTCATTTATAAGGTTTGCAATCGTATTTGAGATTTACCGTCCCTATCCAATATTAATCTTTCTCTACTTTTTAGTCCGGATAAGCACTATTAATCTTTCTCTACTTTTTAGTCCGGATAAGCACAACCCCCCCCCCCCCCCCCCCTAATTTCCAAGAATGTAATACAACCGGAAAAGAAACAATATACACATATATGTGCATAAAGATATGCTCCATAATAAGAGGTTTTTAGAAAGAAGAATAGTAAGCCATTGTAACTGTAATGTATTATAACTAAAATAATTAACTTGTTGGCTGTAGACTGTGAGGAAGTTATCAGCAGGTTTGTCATCATGCGAAAGTAAAAGAGATTTCATTAAACTCTCCCTCCTAATGTTAACAAATAATAAACACTTGCACATGAACCACCAACAATATTTAAAAGATAAAAGATTGACGGAAAAGAAAGCATAAACGGGTCAAATGATACCAACACATATACGTGCAAACACCTACACCGGTATTAAGTATTCCATGTCAAGTTTTGGATCAATATAAAGCCATTTAATATATTATTAGAAAATGGGTTCACACACCATAGCTAGTAGCAACTAGCAAGTAAAGCCAATATAGAATACTTGCATTGTTATATAGTTAATTTTCCCAAATAAACTTTCAGTCTGTTCAACCCATGTTTCAGTTAAGGTAATATTTTTATTTACCTATATTTGACCCGTGACACATAATATAATTCAAATCAGCTCTTCATAAGTAAATGAGTTAAAACTGCAACCTCCATCTAAAAGTTGCGACATTAAAACCTCTAAGTGGACATGGCAAGACTCGAGCTCCCGTTCGTTCTACTTTCAATTTCCTTTAGTTGCGTCTAAATTAAACCTTTGTAGTTGTTGAATTGACTTGGCATAAATAAGAGAAGCTGCACAAAATGTCTACAAAACCAATTTAGCATGACTTTGGTTTATTTCACTCGTATGCACTCAAATAGTGAAGTCTGTTCTCAAGTTTTTAGACCAAAAAATATATACATATGCATACGTCTTGTTATGTTCTCATGTTTATTAACTAAAGAAATTATAAAAAAAGGACAAATGTCTTGTCCATGTTCTCAACTTTTTTAATCATAATCAATAAACACAAATGTGACAACTGCCAATTTTCAGATTAACTCTATTAACTAGACTCAATTAAATACGTTAACTCCGTAAGAAAACGCACATGCATGTCACGTGTCATGTGAGCATATACTTGAGTCAGTCCGAGTACGTTGGTGACAATAAGTTATCAATAAGAATATAGAGAATATATGCATGTGTATATATATATATAGGGAAAGGTTAACGTACAAATTAAATTAATGTGATAATTGTGAGAATCAAGTAGAGTAATTATATAATTATGTAAGGCCCCATTCCCCGGGTGCCCTACATTTGGTGTTGGATTTTCTCATAAACACAATTCTAAATATAAGAGTGAATTAAAACTTTTCACGAAATATAAAAACATCCAATCATTCATACGTAATAATTCAAATCTTGTTCTTAAACATACTTAAAACATCATAAACGAAACATCATAGCAGTCCTTCTTTATATGCCAGTCTCTTTCGTTCATGCCATGTGTCTCCCTCAAGCCAGCTACTACATCCTACTTGCATGCGTGCATACTAAAAGTCAGCTACGCTGAGTGAGTTCTAGTTAATCAATTAATGTACAATACATTCACGTTCATACTTATACGCGTCTGGAGATAAGTATTTCGTACTTTACTTGCTATTATTCATATATACTTTACGTACATACATATTATTTACACACTATCTTTCCTACTTTCCTATGCTATACGTAAACTATCCGACTTCTTCTATCTCGGATATTTTTAGGGCCTGGTCCCTCTATCTCAGATATTTGGAGGGTCTGGTCCCTTCTATCCCAGATATTAATAGGGTCTGGTCCCTCCAATCTCAGATATTATTAGGGTCTGGCCCATCCAATCTCAGATATTATTAGGGTCTGGTCCCTCCTGCCTCGATCTCAGATATTATCGGGGTTTGGTCTCTCCTATCTCAGATATTATTAGGGTCTGGTCCCTTTGTCTCACATACCCATACAACCATACATGTCTCGTCAACTATCCATACATTCATTACATACTTTCAGTATCATACGTGCATACTTTACCTGTCTCATATGTGTATATATATACACACACACACACATATTCATTCACCTAAACATCGTATAATAATAACATTCAATGAACAAACATACACATATCTTACACTTATCACTTAGGATAAGTGTTTTAACTATCACATTGGAGTATGCACACAGCCCCGAAAAACGTCACAAAGAAAGGGCTAGAACTCACCTGGATGTTGTTCCTCTCGGAGTTAATTGTAACACTTCTCCTTAGTTGCCCACGTCTATCTATTTAATAATTTATAGTATTAATTAAATATTTCTAACCCTGTCATTCTTCTAGGTTAGTGAAGTTCCTAACGAATCGCATCCCATGGGAAAAACAAATCGTATGGAAACCATTCTCATGAAAACAATTCTCATCAAAACCATTCTCATGGAAACCATTCCCATGAAACCATTCTCATGGAAACCATTCTCATGATAACCATTCTCATGAAACTATTCTCATGGAAACCATTTTAAAGCCATATTCCTCCGAGGTCCTTACATAAGACCCGATTTTACCATTTTTTAATGGGTTTTGGGCCGTACCAACTTTGTATACCCGTCCTTGTAACGAACCGAAAGCTACTCGTTTTACCCGAACCGAACCAACTAACCCATTTACTAACAAGCCCATTACTTTATCACTAATCGTGGCCCGATCTATCATCCTACCAAGTTTCATGAAAATCCGTATATGAAAAATAAGCCTTTTTAATAAAAACGTACCTTTGAGATTTATGTTCGAAATCACTCAAATAACCCGAAACCATATCAAACGAACTTGGAATTGAGTGATTCAAGCGGCCACGCGACAGGTTCGCCGAGGTCTACCAGCGTCGCCTGCTGCTAGCCGCCGGAATCCGCCGCTACCGTCGCCGGAAAACCCAAACAGTCGCCGGAAAACTTCATTTTTCACTGTTACGCTTTTTTGCTGATAAAAACTAGACTTCCCGACCTATGATCGCATATCTTATCGGTGGGAATCTTCATTTATATGTCTTGAACACTTAGTTAAAATTTGAGATCGATTTGACGATTAGATCTCCGGGAATTGTCGGATCTTTGCGGATGACTCTCACAAAAACGGGATTTGGTAAAGAAGGAGGTTGGAGGTGATGAGGATTATAAATGAGATGGCGGCTATATACATAGGAAGGGGTAGGGTTTCATATTTAACTTTTCATCTAATGACACTTAATCC
>NW_027503736.1:0-36497 GCF_021521415.1 Bidens hawaiensis
AGATTTAAGTGGACAACAATACCAATAATCAACTTAACACCTGTCATAATAAAAGCTGAAAATAAAATTGGTTTGGACAGAAATTTTGGTCAATATGATTCCCTGCTCGAACTCACAAAATATGTACTGCTTTATTAGTTCGTTTACTTCTTTATTTTTGTTTGTTTATTTGAAAGATATTTCAAAACTCAAAAAGATTTATTTCTGCGTTATTTTTGATTTACCAAGCTGGCGAATAATCCAAACAAAACGAAGAATTTGATACCCTAAAAATTTTAAGTTAATCGTGCTTAACATAATTTTTCAATTGGTATCAATTGATTTTAACGTAAAAATTCGTTTAATTTTAAACATTACTGATCTTGGATTGATCGGGTATTTTATTTTTAATGTATAAAATCAAAACCCTAATTGGTTTGATTGCTTATTTAATTCTTTGAATAAAACCCTAATTGGTTTTTAATCTTATTTAAATCCTTAATGAGATCTTTATCTCATTCGTTAAGAGTATGGTGATTCGTTAATTGATTTAACGAATGTAAATCCATTCGTTATTTAAACATAACGAAGAAGTCTCTTATTCGTTATATTGACATTCGCTTCCGTTGTGCATAACGAATGGAAGACATTCCTCTAAACCTTTAACGAATGGAATGTTTTAAAGTAATCATTCATTAAGATTTTAACGAATGATTCCTATATTTGTTAAAAATTTAACGAATAAGAGGAATTAAATTTAAGATTCGTTAAAACTTAACGAATGGACAACTTATTCGTCCAAAAGGATGACGAAATAGGTTTTAATTTAACGAATAAGGCCATTCGTTAATTCAAATTTGAATGAATGACTTCGTAATTCATGAAATTATTGGGGTTTATAATCCCAATATCCAGACGAATGACCTTTCAGTCGTCATTTCCTATTTCATCGCCTTCCTTAAACGAACTCTTTCCAATTTTTACAAGATCCTATACCTGCTTGTTAGCATAATTGATTGATATATTCTTTTCAACAGGTAATGGCGAGTTCAACCATGTAAGATTCATAGAATTTCATCGGAGGTTTTACGGGTTAACGGATTAATTTGTAAACTGAATCGTTAACTGCTCATAATACTTATATATTGATAAAGATTAGTGTTGATGATCTTTGATTAGCGTAGTAAATCGATTTCCGAATCTGATTATTGTGGTTAATTGTGGAATGGGATAAGAAATCAAAGTTTCCATCGAGTATTTCATCGTCTTTGACTTCATTAGTCAAAACTAATTGTTTGGTTTGATCTTTGTTAGTCAAATAAGTTTAGTAACTTAGATTCGTTTATTGTTAACGAATGACTTTTTGATTCGCTAAGGTACAGTCAACTCGATAATGAATAAGTGTAATGGAATCAGTGGTGATCATTAAGGTAATAATCAATGATTTGTTATGATGATGAATGATTTAACATATGAGGTTGATTCGTTATTTGTAACGAATAAAAGATATTTAATATATAACGAATGTCTCATTCATTATGAGATGGACATTCATAATCAGTTTGAATATTATAATAATATTTTTGTTTGTGTAAACAGAAATGGCCGAAGAGAATGTTTAGAATCCTATTCCCGAGCAAAATCCAGAGGCTAACCCTGATCAACCGGCTCAAGTTGAACCTGAACAAGCTCCAGTATTACTTTCATGGAACAAGAGCCACAAACATTTGTGCTTATCTAGAACCGAATTTTGAAGTCTCTCCGATCTTTGGAGCAATGATCAATTTCTTGACATGTTCGAGAATTTACAAGGCCATCTCTACTCGTACGTTGTTTATTAGAAGATTATTCGAGCATTCTGGAGTACTGCTAGATACAATGAGGCTGAGAATCAGATAGAGGTAGTAATTTCAAGATAAATGAGTAGTGATTGATGTTGGGGTGATTCGAGATTCATTGGGTTTCGTGATAATGTTGATGATAGATGCGAGTTTGATACGTGGGTTATTTGGAAGGGTAAAGTATAATGAGATTTGGGTGAATCAATGTACAACAAAGAAAACTTGTGCGAACAATACAAGTATTTGCTTCATGTGTTGATACATTGTCTCGGTGGACGCAAAGGTGGTTTCGATGAATGCCGAGTAATGTTTACAATCTGCGTTTGTTGCCTTGGTGTTGAATAACCATTCAACTTCTCTGAATTGGTTTATTATCACTTGAAGGAAAATCTCACAAAGCCGTCACAAATTTCTTATGTATCCGAGATTTCTGCAGATGATGATCAATGATCTACAATCTGATTTGATTAAAGATCAAGATGATGTCATGAAGCTTGAGCACATGGATGATAAACGATGAGACATTAAGATCTTACGGAGGTCAGAGTCTGGAAGAACGACCGAGGTTTAAGCGATTGATCGGTCATCTCGCTAACATTGATTATGTAGCACCACCTATTGATCTATGGGGCTCATGATGATTCCGATTTTGAGCGTGAAGGTGGTGATGGTGGAAATGGTGGAAATGATGGTGGTCCAGGACCACAAGCTGAGTTAACTTATGTGTAGAAGCGTAAACGTTAAGGTAAAGAACCTATGGTGGAGAAGGGAGAAAAACCAAAGAAGCAAAGGGTGCGACATGGTTCTGGTATAGAGATTCCTAGTCAACCTTTTGAGAGATCGAATCCACCGGAATCTATTTCAGCTCTTTATTTCTACTTCTCCGTGCCTCAGAGTATTCCGAGATCTCCTACTCCTGTTTTTACTAGATCTCCGACACTATTCAGATGCCTATTTCTACAGTGCCTCCGTCGATGACTTTAGTTACTACTGCAAGACCAGATCCTTATTTTGGAGATGTATTGCAGACAGTGTTGGCTCGTATGCCTACACCACAGCCAACTACTCCAGTGACTCCAATTACACCTACACAGTTGCCACGACCTGAGCATTCGTTTATAACATTTACTCGTCCTTAGGGTCCCTTGCAAAAGTTCATCCAAATTTTTTTGGTATGACTCCTACACTCAATGGTTCCACATGATGAATTAGTTGCATCTTCAACAAACACAAATGCAGGCTAACAGAGCTGCCCATGAGCTAGCACAAACGGAAATTTGTTACGACATATTCAGTATATTCAGCAAATAGAATAGGACTGAAAGCCCTTGTTGCTGCTCAGGGGGAGAGAATGGATAAACAAAGATGAGATCATCCTTCAGCCCACTTGTAAAGATGACGAGTTGAAGAAGTTAAAGAATGATGAAGAATGATCAGGATGGAACAAGTGGGGTGGATCAGCAACCGGAGGCGGTAGTTCGTGCACCGTCGGCAGATAATATGGATGATACGAGTGCTGGTGGTGGGTCTGAGGGTAGTAATTTTGCAGATACTGCCCATACAAGGATTACACGAGAGCCAAACCAATTGACGTTATTCCAGCTAACATGATTTTGTTTGTGGGTATGGACGGTTGTGTACAGTATGGTGAACGCTGATGAGATCGAAGAGGGTGAGTTGTTGATCACTCGTTGACTAAAGAACAAATTGCCCTGCTTTTTGATCTAAATGAAGAGGAGTTGAGGAACTTGAGATACTGTGGAGGTTGTTATTGAGTTCGAGGAAATTGTTAATCCAGGCATTCCACGTGGGAATGTGCCTAAGTATGAGAAGTTGAGTAGAAGACGTGACTGCTGAGGAGTATCCTGAGTTTTACACCAACAACAACAACTCAGGTATTCCGTTTTTCACTACAGAACATTTTGATTCAGCAGAACATCGTTTACGAGAAGAGATCGAGAAATGGAACAAAGCTGCAGAGACAAGTCACCTGTTTGCTAAAGAAAGAAAACAGAAGCGTGCTTTGGAGGGTATGTTTGAGCATGATATGAAGAAAATGAACAAGATGATCGAGGCCTTTCGATATCATGAAAAGGAGGAAGTAAAATTGCCAAGCTTGAGCATCGGCATACCAGATGAAGAAGTACAAGCCTGTCAAAGATGTTAAAGGTGATTTGGTGTGGTGGCAGTTTGATTATGAGATTAAGGTATATATCGTGAAGTGGGAACATGGTATTTATTATTTGAAAACGCCAACACGATATCTTATCTATGCCAAGTGGGATTGTTAGAACACTAGCCAACAGATCATTCGTGAATCGTGGGAGAGATCAGTGGGCTGAGTGGTTCTACGCTCATTTATTGCATGAAATCCGTTATGGTTTCAAATTCTTCAAGCCGCAGGTGCCGACTCACAAGTATATAGATGAGATTGACCAACGCACCAGGCTGGAGGAATGATTCTACAAGTAAAGCTGCCAAAGACAATGAAGAGTGCTCCAATGAAGACATTTCCTCAGAGTCTTTTCACCTCATTTAATTATTGGTATTATGAAAATCATACAGGTGAAGCGGTTATCGTATTTGGTTCCGGTTCAAACACGAAGACCTATACGTTTGATTGATCCGATGTGGCTGGTTAACTATCTGAGTCTGACAACGATGCTTTATTTACTAGTCAGATCAGATTTGCTAACGTAAGCGACTACGAGCTTGCTATGCAGTTTCAGAAGGTTGTTCGTGTCTGTTATGCATACAAGATTCATAATTGTGTGGAATGGAATACGAAGTTGTTCCAGCGTTGAAGAATAAAGAGCTCGAGACGAGGGTAGTTTGTTGATACCTGTTTTGTACATCTCGGTCTTTATATGTTTATTATTATATTTATAGTTTAATGTAAAGGGCATTTTGGTAAATGTATAGCCCATTCGCTCTATTGTAAATTACAATCGTTACCCCCGTAACGATTGTAACACATTCGTATTAATTGTAAGCTCATTCGTTAACCTTGCTTAACGAATGAGGACTATTCGTTTAGTTTAATGTATTAATGAATGAGTTAGTTCATTCGTTAATTTTGTGTAACGTATGACACATTCGTTAAGTTATATCTTAACGAATGTGGTCATCACTATATATACCCCTGTAAGGTATGATTAATGTAACAGTTCTGATTATTCCTTCTTCGACCTCGTTACTCTGTCCAAATACACTCTCAACACACGCAGTACACACAGTTAATGTAATCACTCCTAATCGTATACATATTCAACGAACAACTCGATGTCATCGTAAGATCTAGATCCAATAAGGCCTCAATCAAGTTTCATCAGGTTTTTCAATTATCGGTTCTTCAATATCAAGCGGCTCTTCAATAATTGCTCAGTGTGTTCTTTAGCATTTGATTGATCAGTTACTTTCTCAACATTTGGTTCAGCAATATTTTCAAGAATATTTCTCTTGGCCCTTCTTCAGTTTTTCTTCATAATCTCTTTTCCTCTTTCTAACATATGTTACTATTCACTCTGGCCATTCTTCGGATACATCAACACATCAAGTTAGGTTCTAAGAACTACCACGCCAGATATAAAGTATTCCTCCTGTCTTGACATCTTTTCTTTCTCTCTTTCTTCTTCTTTCTCATCCTTTGTCTCTTCAATTAACACCACCTCTGGAGCAGTTTCAATTTCCTTGAATGTGCTTATAACCATCTCTAGACTTTCATCAACATTTTTCTTTAATGCTTCTTCTTCATATTCTTTATTTTTCAAGTTATCAAAGTTTCTATCACTTCTTGTGGAATCTCATCATTCTCAATTTCTACCTTTCTTACCTTCATTGTTTCCAGCACACTTTCCACCTCTACTATATCAGCATCCTTAGTTTCTTCAACATGTAGAAACTCATCTCCTTAAGTAATCTTAGGGGCACTGGTGGGTTGTAAATCATCATCCGTTATGGCCACGCCTTTTCCCTTTAACTTTCTCTTTTCAATCTCTTCAGTAGTTCTTCCACATCATTTTCTTTTTCCAACTCCCCCTGACTTTCAACATTTTCTCCTTCTACCCCAACCTCTTGCTCATCATCTGTCATAACATATTCAGCTTCTATCAAGTGTAGAGCATTTGACACCACTATCTCATCTTCACTGTCATCATAGACTTCATTTATCAAATTCAGAGCCTCCACATTTTCCCCTGTTTTGGTGCATCTGAGGTCTTCTCAACCTCAGATTGTTCCAGGGTTCGAATCTTCTCAAGTGCAACTTTCAAAGCCTCTTCAAGAGCTACATTCTTTAGTTTTAGCTTAACATTTTCAGCTTCCAAAACAATGTTCCTTGCCAATAGATCTTGATGAGTAGTGTCTCGGCGTAGCTTACGCTGGGACCAATTTGAGCTTGTTTTGATTTCAATTATGTGTGTAAACAATCTTACTTTGTTTTAATAAATTACTAATGTCCTATCGTGTTGGTGTAGGAAAAGCTCCGCGGTGATGGTCTCGTGTTGTCAAGCTCTCGGTTCGATAGTTAACAAAGGACAAACTTTTGTAAATGCTAAACTTGTATTTGAAGGAATTCTTAAACTTATTGGCATCTATAATGTCAACTATCTCGAAACGTGATTTTTGTAAACGAACTATCTCATGGTTCTTTATGTTGTTAATAAAAAAACAAGCTATGTTTAGAGTCATGATTATTTCAAGAATCTTTGTAAGCATATGTAATAAATAAATTTTTAATTGGGACAACTTTTTCCGCTGCAATTTACTCTAATGATAAGTTTCTTTGAGTTGGGGTGTTTCAACTTTTGTGACACCCAAATCTTAAAAACACAATTTTTATAAAATTTGGACATGACTCATTCACACAACGGACAATCCTTACCAAGTAAAACCTTTTTTTTTATAACCAAGACACTTACAAAAGGAACTAAACAAACTTAACGCGATAATGCGTTGACTGACAAGCATTTAGCTGATATAAATTTAGAGTTATACTTCAAAATCCAAGCATATAAATCCACTTGACCCATATGGAAGACTACACGATTAGTAAACAATAAAATCATAAAATCTCCCTCGTTCCCGAGACTTGATCACACTTGCCTTATACCACGCAAATCCAGATTTCACTTCTTTAATTAACACCAACGGTTCGAGCCACCTCATATCTCATATGACTTGGTCACACCGATCATTAGTCACCATCATTTTTCCTACACACCACAAAACATTAGTAATAGTTAAGTGAGGACTCATTAACATTGTATCTTTATAACAAAAAAAAGGTAACTATTGTCCATAAGTCATCACAAACCAGCCTCAGGCAACAATTCTGCTAAGTCAAAGCACAATAACGATGAACACATAATACGCTCTCCGTAAAATACACCAGGTCTAGCATAGGGCATATCCTTCACTTGGCAAACACATATACGTAGCACTGGTCGTATCACCAATCAGATGACGTGAAACACCTACACCCTGACATAGGCTATGGCATAGCTTACACCAATACATGCACAAACTGACAATTTCTCCAACTGCTTTCGACCCATTTTTCTTTATTAGCCCTGAGGGATTAGAAGTTATAAACCCTTCAAAGAACACCATTAGTATCTTATATACATAATTAAATTACATATACTTATCAACACATGTATTATTCATTCACCAAAGTCACAGAACCATTGGCTTGTACTCACACATATGGTTAATAATTTTTATGATTCCTTAATTTATCATGCATACACCATATCAAGATTTTTCTCATCCCATCCATATATAAGAATACAAGCACACACTATAACACCTTTATACACTTATATATTTCTTTACAATTTTTATACACAATGTTATCTATTAACCAGAACAACCCATACCCGGGTTATACTTTCGACTAAAGTTTAAACATAAAAAAATATAGTCCCTTTTAGGTTTACAACAATATAAAACCACATCCAACAGGTTCTTGATCAATCTCATATAACTATTGTAATTACTATTAACTTTCGGTTTAGAAACAGATTTGTGCAGCTGTAGCAATTCAACTTTCACACCCATTTACATTGGTTGTTTCAGTTCAAACTAAAAATCTCATTAAAATAGACTTGTAGATATTTCTTTCCATATAAAATATGCCCTGAACAGACATCCGGTTAATTTACTATGAATATCTGAAAACCAGTTAAATTTTGGAGGCTCAATTTTTCAGTTTCAAACAGATTTGCGCAGCTGTAGCAATCTAACATTTACACCAATTTACAGCAGGCATTTCAGATCAAACTAAATATCTAAAAAAAATAGACTCGTAGAGCTTTCTTTCCATATAAAATATGCCCTTAACAAACATCCGGCTAATTTACTATGAATATTTGAAAACCGGTTAAATTATGAAAATATGCTGACTTTTTAGCACTTGGGTCACACGACCAAATACCATTTTAACCTTTTCTTTACAGGTTTAAACCATTAAACATCATCAACATAACACGTTCTTGTTAAGTCAACCCATACCCAATAAATGGTATTAAACCCCCCTTTTGAGACATGTTTTAGTCCGTCTTAACCATAAGAATTTGTAAGTCAACAATAACAATAGTTACAAATTAGATCTACTTACTACTTCCAATAATACACATTTAGAGTCGCTCACCTTTGCCCGTAGGAGTGTTGTTGTTTTGTTACTCGCTTGACTTGTTGCCTTCCAAGCCATGTTGTACCTACCTTGACAACAAGTCAACCTCTCAATCAATAAGAACTCATACATATCATCGATACCAACTAGATTTATCATAATTTCATGCTCACTAGTTTATCTCTTTTAAGAAAATTATGTCACGCAAGTATTCATTACAAGGTATTCACATTTTTACTATTTTAGTAGTTTAGACATTTCATCGAACACCTTGTGGGCATAAACTACAATTCACTATTTTAACATCAACATGATCTTCTCTAACCATATCATTCTCAATTAACAAAAATTATGAAGTTATTACCAAACTTCAACATGCAATTTAAACCCATAACTCTATAGTTATATTCAAACATATTTATTAGTCCCTACACTAAAATTGAGCATCAATTTCCCCTAAATCATAGATGTGAAGCCATAAAACCCAAAAACCTTAATCCAAGAATTTGCTAACATGAAGATGGAAACTTACATACCTATAACCCTAGAATCGATTGAGATTGACAAAATCATGCATGAATCACTTGGAATCATTGCCAGGGTGGAGGATTTCGACCTCCCCTCCTCGTCTCTCTCTCTGTTTGTCGACCTCCAGACCCTTCTACAGGTTCCCCTTTTATTTTATTTTATTTTTTAGTTTTATTAAAGCCTCAATTACTCTTTTATCTTAACCTTTAGATTTAATTGAGTTTAGTCCTCCACATTTCCATATTGTAAAAGTATACTTCTCCATATAAAATTATTTCTGTAACTTTAAAATCCCATTTTTAAAAGTTAGACTACATCATCTCGTTAAATAGTTTCACTTAGAACATATATTTGTAGAATAAAATATATACTTTAAATCTCATAAAATTAGGATGTTACAAATCTACCCCCGTTAAATAAGGGTTCGTCCCCGAAACCCAAATTCACACACTAGCATCACTTAAGTTTTGATCATTCATCGATTCTTCGTCATTTTTCTTAGCTAAAATGATGAATTAGATATCTCAAACCTTAGATAATGACTTGTTAATAAATTTTTAATGTAATAATTTAGCGCATACCTCTTTAGTTGGCAAGAATATTTTTTCCAATTTTCGTTTCGAATTCCCCCACTATAACGTTATCCCCGAACATCCTTCATGATATATTGAATCCATCTTAACGCCTATAAGCCTCAGTTGCATATCGTATTGGTAGTTCCTCACCCATTACTAGCTTTCAACTTTATACTTTGGTTAGTAACTAAAAATGACAATCTACTTGAAAGATTAGTAACTTCATTGATCTACTTCGGAAATCATTCATTTCATTAGTCACATGCTATATACATACTTTTCGGGCAGCAACTATAACAACATATTTTACTCATCAAATTGGTATTTCTGGCGTCAAAATAATATAGTAAATGCACAGTTTGACAACAAAATGCAGCAGCATTATCTGGCTAATAAACAAACTATTATATCCTCAATTTTAAACCCTTTCAGCATACATTTTAGACAACAACAATAGCAGCTTGTTTAACGCATTAAATGTTAACTCTAGCACGGAAACAACATAACAAGTGTACATTTTGATAGAAAAATAGGAGAGGTTATTAGGTAATCTTGTTCTGGTATCAGTTCAGGCTTAGACTCTGGTTGGGAGGAAACAGATTCAGGTGAGTAAGGTCTGAATGTAGTTTCAGCAATGGGTTGAGTGTCAGGATGGTCTTGGGTTGGTTGTTGTTGGTGATGGATTGGTTCGTCTGGTGATGATTGTATAGGTTCATTGATTGGGGAATTTGGTGGTGAAGAACTTGATGGTTCATTGATGTGTTCTGGGTTTGGTGAGTATGATGGTGAAAGGATAGTTGTTGTTGTTGTGTCAATAATATGATCTGGTGAAACTGATGGGGTTATCATTTGTATTGTTTCATTAACCTGGTTAATCACATTGTCAAAAAAGATATCATCAACGTGTTCATCAATGGTCTTATCCACAGCCACCATAGGCTCATCTACTCCCACATTCTCCACTTCAACCCCTGCAACACTTTGATGTTCATCAATAATCACCTCATCCTGCACATGCTCATTCATCACAACATTATCATTTACTTCAAACTCCTCATCTCCACCTTGATTATTATCATCATAACTATCACTATCACTTGACTCATCCTCCTCACTCTTTTCACTGTCCTCTACTTCAGGTTCAAGAGAGGCTGGAACCTCCATAATCTCTGCTTAATCATTCAACAGCCCTGGTAATATATCAAATTCAATATGAGTATTGAATTGGCTCCTCGCATTCACATTCTTTATCCTTTTATAAACATTTGGGTCTTGTAGAATCAAGGTGTCACCAGTAGTAGCTAGCCCATGCAAAGTACCATTGATTATTATCTGTAGAAATCTTGGGTACATCAAAAATTTGTCTCTGTCATTTTTCTGGGCATTACTGACCAACCCATTGAAAATCAACCTTGAAAGTTGAATGGTTGGTTGTATAAAATGGCGATAGTAGCGGTTGCCAACTCCCTAGTCGAGAGAGTCCACGTCCCTCTTCGGAATGATAGACTTTGGATCACATGATGTATCAAAAATCTATAGTTCAGTGGGAACATCCCCTTTTGGAATTGTCCTTCATGGATATTGCCCTGGTATCCCGTTGTTTCCTGGAAAATCCTCAATGGTCGTTGCTGTGAGTAAGATACCTGAACTTCATGATTATCATTCAATTGCAATGTTGCCCGAATGGTTCGCTTTGTAATCTCAATTTCTTGACCCAGTATTGTAGCCTCAATTCTTCTTCCATTGACATCATCTGTGAATGTAGCCGAGCCCTAATAGTCATTAACATGATTTCTATAGATCACTAGTCTCTCCATCAAGGCAAACCTCATATTTGAGTTGTTCAGGAAATTTACACTAATCCCAATTCTTGATTTTCCTCAGTAACCTCTAGAAGAGCACACATTTTTGTGCTTACGTTCAAATTTGTATGCCGTTATATCTGCAAAATAAGTAACAGAAGTTAGTTATTTGTAGATATAATTTATCGATTGGAAGAATTAGTGAAGAGATTTGTCTTTAGTAACCTGTTCTTCGACAATTTGATAAGCCACAAACAAGCAAACCGGTAAGCAAATTAAACAATTAAAACCCTAAACCCAATAATCAGGCATCGGAAATCAGTTATCGATTTCTTACCAAGTCAGAATTATAAAGAATGATTTTAATCAATGTTGATTTTGAGCGAGCATAGGGCAATGAGAGGGCACGAGCAGAGAGTAATTGATGAAGGAGGGAAGAAGTGTTAGAAAATTTTTAAGTCTCCCTTTTATACCTAACACTTGAAGTTTAAAACCCTTTCTTGTCGTTTAGTACCAGCAGGATACCTTTTAATGAAAATCAATCATTTTCTCTGCTCGAGGAAACCGCCAAAGGAAGTTGACCACAAGTGTGCTCGTAAAGCATTCTCAAAGCATGCTCGTTCAAAATCAATAGAATTTTGGTTAAGTGTGAATTTTAATTTGAAATAGATTGCTCGAAAATTAAGTCTGCTCGAAAGAAAACTTAATCAAATTAATTAATCCTTTAATCAATTCAAACCTGCACTAAAGTTCAACCCGTGCTCGAGTCTTTACCTTAACCGAAATTCATAAGACAAGTAATACATCAAACTTTCAAATATGCTCGTAGGGGAGATCATACTCGAAAAGGTGACAGCTCAAAACTTAACACGCAACTTTGCATTTATGATGATCAGCATAATCGAATTAAATAAAGAATGCAATCCAGTAAACCTATTAAGTGATCTCATACTCAAAAAGATGTATGCTCGAGAACACTTAGAAAAACTTTCAACAATCATGCTATGCTTGAGTATGTTATCATTGTGCTTGTTTTATTCAACTTAGTTAAAGTGTGCTCAAAATTCTTGGAAAAATATTTAGACACTCAAACATACTCAAAAGATGTAGTCGTACTCGAAAGTACCTAGAATAATTTCCATTCACAAACACATGCTCGTATAGCAGAAAGCAAGTGTTAGAGCACAAAGTCATGCTTGAAACACTAAGAAAATTATTCAAGCATTTAAACTTGCTCGAATACACTTAGGATTTTCAAAACATGCTCTTAGAGCCAAATATTCAGATGCCTGACAGTTTAGGCATATACACCAAAAAACTTTCACTTAAATCATTAAACATTTATCATTCAGACTCTGAACTGACTAAAGCATAAGTTTAAGGTGAAAAAGAGATCAAATTTCTGTTCTTTTCTTTTCAAAATAATTTCCTTTATGGAAAGATCTCAACATGGGATCATATTGATCAAATCACTTCACAACACTTCTTGGTCAACATTATTATGACTTAAGTCAAGTTGAAAGCAGGTATTATGAACTTAACATGATTATCACTGCTGTTGTGATATGATTAATGTTCAATTAATGCACAAGTATTGAAAGGACCCCACTTTGGATTTAAGTTGTTCCACATCTCTTCTCAAAGCTTATTTAGCTTTCTCCAAGTCACCCCAACTTGACTCTAACCCCCTGATGCATGGTCAAACACTTTTTGATATTTGAACAGTGTTTTAAAAGTATAAAGTTTAAGGTTGAACGTTGGACTTACATGCCATCCGGACTTACAAGCCTTACAATCAAGGTGTTTAGGACTTATTTGGATGCCCCACCTATGTAGTTCTCTAAAGCCCCTTTAAGTTTGTTTATTTTATTATTTTAATAATATTTACATAGCTTAATTTTTTTAAAAATATATACATAAGGATAAGCTAACTTAACTGTTCATATCATTTAAAATAGATTTTTAAAGGTTGACTAGAACACCAACAGGCTTGTGTATGACTGGATAATTACCTTTCTGCCCATCATCCGAAGAGATCTATATTGAAACATGCTTGCATCTTCAAGTGTATATCCACATTAGACTTAGCATGATCATTATGTTTTTATCACTTAAGCATTTACACATCATGAAAAGCTACCATACATATCAATGACTATACTTAAAGCCTTTTAAGCTTGTAATTCATGTGTTAATTGACTTAACCAATTTTCTATCATTTCCTATAAGGTTGAACACAATTTCCATTTAAAATGTTTAAGCTTCTATAAAGCTTTGAACTGAATAATCTTATCATATCTCTTTTGATATCACCAAAAACAGTGTGCTTTTGTCGAAATCCTTAATTTTTGTTTGAAAACTTAATAATTATTCTCAGTCTCTTAAAAAAAATTATCTTTGAAAAGGTTCATTTTGACACTCAAACAAGCAAACACTTTAACCATCCTCACAATTACATTCACAATAAGTGAATGATAGTCACTGAAGCACATATAACAGTTGCAATTCAGATTTTCCTGTTAGAACATTTAATTCATTTACTTAGATTCAAACCAGGTACTTCCATTTCACAAATAGATATGCACAATCAATCATGCAATCATAACATCAACACATCACATTCAACAAAACAAGCAATCAAGTAACATTGTCAGTTAAGCACACAGCAGTTCACACATTTAAAACAGATTAAACTCTTAATAGTTTCAATAATCAATTAAGCACATAAACATAAATCATTAATCAGACTTCATCTACATTTATCATTCCTAAGGACTTTAATAGAAAGTTGAATTTGATTTTATCTAGAGGTTTGGTGAACAAGTCAGCCAAATTATCAGTTGTTTCAACTCTTCTCATTTCTATTAAACCCTTTTCATTACAGTCTCTAATGAAATGATGTCTGATTTCAATGTGTTTTGTTTTTGAATTTTGAACAGGGTTCTTAGCAATAAGCATAGCAGCAGTATTATCAATATGAATAGGAGTGTTAAGAAAGTTCAGACCATAATCTAGCAGTTGGTTTTGAATCCATAGATCCTATGCACAACAAGCAGATGCAGCAATGTATTTAGCTTCAGCAGTTTAAATGGACACTGTAGTTCGCTTCTTGCAATGCCAAGATACCAGCCTATTTCCCAAAAACTAACATCCACCAGATGTGGATTTCCTACTCATATTGCACCCATCATAATCACTATCTGTGTAGGCAATTAGATCAAAAGATCTGTTCTTTGGATACCATATTCCTAAATCAGGCTTCCCTTTGAGGTATCTGAATATCCTTTTCACTGCCAGTTTGTGAGAAACCTTAGGATTTTCTTGAAATCTTGCACACACACACACACACATCAAATATGATGTCTGGTCTTGATGCAGCTAAGTACATTAAGGACCCAATCTTTGCTCTATACTCATGTTGATCAACTGCCCCCCCCCCCCCCCTTCATCAGCTACCATCTTCTCATGGGTGTCTATTAGAGTAGACACTGTCTTCAGATCATGACACTGGAATTTGGTGAGAACATCTTGAACATACTTGGATTGATTTATAAAGACCCCTTCTGCCTCCTGTTGAACCTGTAGTTCAAGGAAAAAGTTCATCTCACCCAAGGAGCTCATGCTGTACTTAGACTTCACCACTGCCTCAAAATCCTTACACATCTATTCATTGATTGATCCAAAAATAATATCATCCACATAAACTTGAACCAATAACAGATCTTATAAAACAAAGTCTTATCTATAACACCTTTGCAAATACCATTATCCAGCAAGTGAATTGACAGCTCATCATACCATGCTCTTGGAGCTTGATGCAGTCTGTACAATGCTTTGCTCAACTTGTACACTCTGTTTGGATAATCTGGATCTTCAAAACATGGAGGTTGAGTAACATACACCTCTTCATCAATCTTCCCATTCATAAATGCAGACTTCACATCTAATTGGTACGCCTTTATATGCAAGAAATATCCTAATGGCTTCCAATCTTGCCATAGGTGCAAACACCTCTTCAAAGTCAATCCCTTCCTCTTGCAAACATCCTAGTGATACCAATATTGCCTTGTTCTTCACAACTATATCTCTTTCATCCTTCTTGTTCCTAAAGACCCACTTGGTGCCTATTGCATGCTTACCTTTTGGATTGTCAACCAAATCCCATACATGTAGATCTTTAAACTGGGCTAACTCTTCTTGCATTGCCTCCACCCAACTGTTGTCCTTCAATGACTGATTCATGTTCTTTAGCTCTATTTAGGATAGAAAGCAAGCATAAAGACAGATGTTTGCCCTTTCTGAAGAACTTCTAGTTACCCTTTCATGCAAGTAACCAATGATGCTCTGTATAGGATGGTTTCTTTGTGTGAGTTGCTTGAACAATCTGATCTGCATTAATCTCTAAATCAAGATTCTAAACATTCACTTCAGGTTCTTCAACTTGATCAATCTCATCATTTGAAGTAGGTTCCATTTTGTTGACTTGATTTGATGTTGAAGCTTCATTACTCCCAATCTGCAATGTATCAAAAGGTGACTAAAACATGTTCTGATTAGCATTTTCTTCAGCTGTAGATGTCTGATCAGTCACTTCTGATGCCTCATTTGTTCCCATAGGTAATTATTTGGAACATTCAGATTTACATTTTGATTATCATTTTCAGCAGTTTCACTTTCATCATTTTCACTCACATTCTTCATCTAGAACTCAAACTCTCCATCATTACCAGCCACTTTGGACCAAAGTTTGTCCAAATCTATCTTTTGTTCTTTCACAACCTCTGGAACCGCAGTTTTATAAGATCTTTCATTAATGTCTTCAGTATATATCTTGAAAGACTTGATCAAATTTTCTAAATCAAACAACCAACTTGGACCATCCACATTATTGAAGTGATTTTCATTAAACGCAATGTTAGAAGACTCAATGATACACATGTGTTCCTTTACATACACACTGTAAGCCTTTGACAGTGAGGAATAGCAAACAAAGAAGCATTCCAAGGACTTGGCTTGGAATTTGTTCAAGTAAACTTTGGTGTTCAGAAGTGAACATTTGCACCCAAATGGCTTCAAAAACTTCACATATGGTTTCCTTTTGAACAAAATCTCATATGGTGTCTTGTTTTGAGCTTTGTTAAGTAGCACACTGTTCTGAACATAGCAGGCTGTATTGATTGCTTCTGGCCAAAAAGTAATAGGCAGATAAGCATCAGCAATCATAGTTCTAGCATCTTCAATCAATGTTTTGTTTCTTCTCTCAGCCACTCCATTCTACTCAGGTGTTCAAGGGGCACTAAACTACTGAAAGATTCCATTTGATATACAAAACTTATCCATTAACCCATTTTTAAATTATGTCCCATTATCACTCCTGATCACTTTTACTCTCTTTTCCAGCTAATTTTCCATTCTAGTCACATATCCTTTGTTAACTCTGCAGTTTCATCCTTGGTGGCTAAGAAAAATACCCATGTAAACCTTGAGTAATCATTTGTAATTACAAGACATAACTTCTTCTTCCCAATGCTAGGCACACTCATAGGACCAAAGAGATCCATATGATGTAGTTCCAGCACTTCTTCAATAGAATTCATCAGTTTAGTCTTTTGAGATGATTTGTGTTTTTTTCCTTTTATGCATGAGGAACATTTGCCATCTAGCTTGAACTCCTTGGTAGGAAGACCAATCACATGTTCTCCTTTTACCAGCTTGTTCATGTTCGTCAAACTCACATGAAACATCTTCCTATGCCACAACCTTATTTCATTTTTAGTTGCCTTTGACACAAAGCATGGTCCACCCCTTAATACTGCATTCTTCATTCTTATCTCATATAGGTTTCCATTTCTGGATGCCATCATCATGATCATGTGTGGAGGTATCACAAATTCAGGTTTCAGGATGAAACAATGTGTATCATCAAAACCAACTTTATACCCCTTATCACAGACTTGAGATATACTTAACAGATTATACTATAATCCCTCTACATGCAACACATTCTCAAAAGATACTTTGCCATTGGTAAGTGTGCCTGTTCCCACTATCTTTACTCCATTTTCATCACTCACCAAAAGCAACAGGTCCTTCATACTTCTGTTCATAATTCACAAGTGATCTCCTATCACAAGTCATGTGTCTGGAACATCCACTATCCATGTACCATACATCATTTACTCTAGTGGAATGTCCCTGCACATAAACACACAAACTGATTAGTTATGGCTTGAAATACAAACTTCAACAGTTTGCAATTCATTAGCATTAGATTCATTAATATCAGTTGGAGCTAGATCCTCATGAACAATTTCACAAGAATCATCAGATTCATATTCAAACACATCCTCTCTATTTCCTTCCCTTACTTCACATTGTTCTAACACTGGCTCCTCTTTCTTTATAACTATTTCTTTAGTTTTCAACTAAAACCCTCTTGGTTCAAAACCTTGTTTCAACAAAAACTTCTCATCACTATTCAGTCTGCCAACTCCCCAAATCTCTATGAAGTATAAAAAATTTTCATGCCTGCCTTGCCAACTTTAATTGATCTTTCATTCAGTTTCAAAACTGCTTTCAGCCTCTTTTCAATTTTCAGTCTATCAACTTCCAAATCTTCTTCACTTTTCTCATTTCTTAAATATTTCTCATACTTCTTCTTGTAGAATCCTAAATCTTGTCCACAAAACTTATCTGGAATGATATACTCTTCCTTTTCTTTATTCTAAAAGGAATCTGTATGATGTCCATATATATCAAACTTCTTGCACCATACCTTTCCAAAGTTTCCAAGTTCTTATGATGCTTTATTATTTCTATACTTCTCACTTGGTTTTTTAACATCTAACCCCAATGACTTCTGAGCATAAGTACATCTGCCAAAGTCCACTTGAATAGGTCAACAAACATAAATCTTTGGCTGTTCTTTAGCCTTCACAAACTTTACCTCCATTAACTTCATTTGAGGACTTGTAGACTTTTCTTCTCTTTCAGAAATTGTTCTTCTTCTTCTTGGCACATAGTCAGCATCTCCTAGATCAAATAACTCATGATGGAGTAAACTGGGTAGAATACTGGAAATTTCTAAGATTGTGAGTTTCCACACAAATCAAACACTTTGTACTCAGCCCTCATCTTTTCATGATGACTTCTCAATTTATCAGTCTCCTTTGGCAATTTGGGCATTCTCTCTGTTGATCTCTTCTTGTTTAACTCTTTTACTTTTCTTTTACCTTCCAATCCTCTGCAATTACAGCTACAAGAACTACACTCACTTGATGACTCCTCTTTTGTTTCAGCATTTTCTTATTCTACCTCCTTTTCTACATCCTGATCAATTGGTGTGATATTCTCCTTGAGTTCAAACTCTCGTTCTTTTTTGATAGTTACATTCTCATAAATACTTATAAACTCCTTTTATCTTCAAAAATTGACTTGAACTATTTCAAGTACTCTTTTCTTTGCTCCTTGTCAACTTTCGAAGGATATTGATCACAAAATGGAGGTGGTACTGTCTTGTACTTGTTTTCGGGTTTCATTTTCTCAATATGGCCCAAAATATTCCTTGTTTAGACAAGATTCTTCAAGAAGTCAATTTGAATTTAAAACTCTGTGTTTTTCAACTTTTCTTCAGTATACAACTTCTTCAACCCATCAACTCCAAGATTCAATTTTGATTGATGTCTATAACTTTCCACACAATCCTCTTCCAAGCTTTTGATCTGATTCTCATAAGTCTTCTCACCGAGAAAGTCAGAGGCATCAGATAAACCACCAAATTATCAGTGCCATCGGGTAAAGCTAAAATCGGGGCAGGCGTCAATCGGTTCTTCAACTCGAGGAAAGCCTCCTCCTGCTCAGTGCCCTAAACGAACTTAACACTCTTCTTAGTCAACTTGGTCAATGACGAAGCAATTTTCGAAAAGTTGGGAATGAAGCGGCGGTAATACCCCGCCAAGCCCAGAAAACTACGAATTTCGGATGGACACTTAGGAGATTCCCATTCATTTACGGCTTCCACCTTTGCAGGGTCGACCAAAATACCACTCGGGTTAATAACATGACCCAAGAACTGAACCTCACGTAACCAAAAAGGAACACTTAGAAAATTTCGCATACAACTTGTTCTTTCTCAAAGCTTCCAAAACTTCCGTGAGATGACCGGCGTGATCGGATTCGCTTTTGGAATATACCAGAATGTTGTCGATGAACACAATAACCGAACGATCGAGCATCGGCCTACACACCCGGTTCATGAGGTCCATGAACCCGGTGCGTTGGTCCAACCGAAAGACATCACGAGGAATTCATAATGCCCATAACTAGTGCGGAAGGCAGTCTTAGGAATATCTTTCTCCCGAATATTCAAATGATGATACCCGGACCTAAGGTCGATCTTCGAGAACCAAATAGCTCCTTGGAGCTAATCAAATAAGTCGTCGATCCTTGGGAGAGGGTACCGATTTTTAAAAGTGAGTTTATTCAATTCTCGGTAGTCAATGCACATCCGCATGCTACCGTCCTTCCTCTTAACGAATAGGACCGGGGCACCCCAAGGTGAGATGCTCGGTCGAATGAAGCCCTTGTCAAGCAAATCTTCCAACTGAGCCATAAATTCTTTCATTTCATTCGGTGCTAGGCGGTAAGGGGCTCGAGCAACGTTTGCGCCCGGTACAAGGTCTATCTGGAACTCGACCTCGCGATTCGGCGGCACATCTGACAAATCATCTGGAAATACATCTGGGAAATCCCGAACAATGGGAACATCACCGACGGTAGTCACCGCGGTTTTCACGTTTATAGCATATGCCAGATATGCCCCGCACCCCCGCTGCATCAGTTTTCCCGCCTTAAGCATAGATATGATATGTGGCGTCGCACCATTCCGATCACCGAAGACCGGAATTTGGGTCCCATCCGGGGCCCTTAGACGTACAAGTTTCTGACCACAAACGATCTGAGCATCAACACTTGCGAGCCAATCCATCCCAAGCACCACATCGAAACAGCCAAGCGGCATCAAGTACAGCCGCACCGGAAATCTATACCCAGACAACTCGATAGAACAACCCTGAATAGCCCTAGACCCGGAAACGGACTTTCCTACGGCGACCTCAACCTCAAACACATCGACTACGCGCTCGGGTGATTTATTCAACGAGGAACAGAAAGCGGTAGACACAAACTTCTACTGGCACCCGAATCAAATAAGACCGATGCTTGTAATTCATCAAGTAAAAAGGTATCTGGGATAACATTACGCTCCTACTTAGCTAAACATTTGCACATACATTCTTGAAGGAGCGAGGAATTTTAAGCGGTCAAGTACCAAGGAACCCAGAGTGACAGCATGCTACGCCTCAGCTAAACAATTACGCTCAAAGCGTTCGAGAGGATGGGAAACGAACAGGAGAATTTAGGGAATAAGATGAACTTTACCGCTAACGACTCGAGAGTTAGCCAAATCCTATCCCTACAAAGACGGAACCCTAACATAATCAGACACAAGTAGTATTAAGAACATGGAAGGTAAGGGTAAACTGCTAATAACGTTGATCAAGTGTTATTAGTCGTTTACTTCACCGGCCCGTTCTAAGCACCCCCTGCCCCTAACCACATTAGCATTCTATCTAACACTTAAACAGTTAATCACATACTGGAAACTTTAAAACTAACAATTTAAAGTTACCTCTTGGCGTGCAGCTACTCGTGGTGGGCATACTAGTCTCTTTTCTTACAGTTCGAGTCCAAGCATTCGAGGATCCTCGGATCCCTCGAACCATGGCTCTGATACCAACTTGTAAGGCCCCGAACCCCGGGAACCCCACAGTTGGTATTCATTCAAAACACTCGTAAAAATATTTAAACTTAAAAACAATTCATTTCATTAAAATAACCATTTCAGAGTATAATTCAACGGAAAACATAAATAATAAAATAAGTTCCCAAAAACAATTTAAATGTATTTAAATAAATGTTAAAAAGAAAACATTTATTATTATTGAAACATCCGACTAAGTATGCTCTCCACCGTCCAAGTAGCTTCGTGCACGTCCAAGCGGTAATGTATCCATCTCCTAACCTGAAACTCACACTGACATGCACACAAAGTCAGCTTAAGCTGAGTGAGTTCAAGTTTTAATAAATAACATCTATAATAATAATCATAATAGTCATTCCAAGAGTTTTAAAATAAAAAGGACAAAACAGTTAGGCCAAATAAACAGGATAAAACAGTTAGGCCATCATAAACAATAAGTAATCATCCTTATATATATATATATATATATATATATATATATATATATATATATAAACATCCTTATAATTAAATATAAACATCCTTATAATTATATATAATCGTCCTTATAATTATATATAAACATCCTTATAATTATATATAAACATCCTTATAATTATATATGAAAGCATCCTTATAATTATATACCTACATATATATCATCCAAGTAATAACATCAGGGTCGAGCAAACGTACAACCCAAACACGTAATATCAGGGTCGAGCAAACGTACAACCCAAACACGTAACATCAACGCATGCAAACACAAAATAGGCATACGCAACATCAGTAGTCGAAACGACTACAACATCGCCAAATATAGGCCAAGCAATAATGTATATATATATATATATATATATATAATATATATATATATATATATATATATATATATATTAAACATCCCAAGGCCTACCATATACTAGCAAGCCTATATAAAATCGTTTAAAACATTTTATCATGTAAGAAAACACTTAGGTGTGCATGCTATCCCAAAATTTAAAAGAGTTAAAAAGGGGGCATCATGAACTCACCTGACACAAGACGCGGATTCACCGCGAGCTAGAGAATCCCTAAGAAATCCCAAAACTCAAACACCTGTCGGTTTACATTCAATCAATACTAATGACATCAAGATGACTCGTTTATCCTACGAGACGTTCTAACATGGTTCATCGTACTCAGTACTCAGTATATCCCACCAATAGCAATGCTATGGTAGGGTCTGAGGAGGGTAAGATGTAGACAGCCTTACCTCTATCCCATAGGGATAGAGAGGCTGCTTCCAGTGAGACCCCCGGCTCGATAGTAGTTTTGAATCAAGCCTTGGACATAAGACACATAACACTCAATCATCGGGACACCGGCTGATTGGTGCATGTGCCCTTGTCTTTCGGCTATCAACGCCACCACATGATGCATGATTAACCTTCCGCCACTTTAACGTTATTTTCACGTGATTAGTAAAATAACGTCAAAATTAGTGCAATTTTACTTTTGCCCACCCAAGGGTTCACACATATATACATTATATGTGCGCACCGCAAGCAGGGCGTAAACCCTCGACCTCATCAAACTTACTAACAACAGCCCCCGAGGTCTCATATTCACCAAATCGACCCTTAGGTACTCCCTAGAATAAAGAATTCCCAAATTACCCTCGGAAGCACTAGGTGATACCGATACGCGCGTTTAAGAGTCGTTTAGGCCATTAACATTCAACTCAGCCCCGTGTGGACCCAACATGATAAAATCACAGCCAACAAGTCCACACGACGCTACACGAGTCAAATGGGTTGGTAACTCGCAAGTACAACGCACCAACTACTCAATAAACGAAATTGCGCGTTGTACCGACCCGTTGGAGTAACCGACAACCAATTCAGCCCCATAACTTATAAAATGAATTTTGAACAGCCCGTACATCAAACCGAGTGTCCCCGAGCTGAATTGGTCGTTTATCACTTCAACCCTCGCGTTAAACGCGCCAAACTACAATTCTAGTCAACCGAACATAACAATCAAACTACAACTAGTTGATCAACTTATCGAACACCTATGAACATGATCTTTAAGTATGATATACGGGACATACCTAGGAAGACTGTGGTGCAAAAACTCACTTCAAACAGCCTTGACAAGAACACAATTCAACATCCACCGGTTAAGCCTAAAACGAACCTATCGATCAATAACAAGTAGAATGTGCAGATTTTAGCATGCGAAGATGCATTTAATTACATATGATAACCTTTGAAATAAATTATTAAATTTTTACCAGAATTTAATAAATGTCTTAGGTTTATAAAAATATTTTTATTATATTTTTCTAGTGGACACAAAAATTATAAAAATTCCTCCAACACAGCAAGATACGTGCAGCTATTTCAGTGCGCAACAAAATGATTTTATTTTTATAAAATTCATTACCAAACCAAATTAAATGATTCTAATTAGGTTTGATTCTTAACTCAAAATATTAAGTTCCAGAAGTGGAACTAACTAATTTGGACTTGTTGAAAAAGAGTTATGATGTCGGGAAGATAGACCAGAGTCCGTCATCCCGCATCAGCTTTGACACTCGATTTTATAAATTCATAAAAACCATTCAAATCTCGTCCAAAAATTACATACTATACCTTTCTGGAAACTAGACTCAAAGTAGAACATCATGGAATCAAGAATTGATCAAAAACAATGGATTATCATCGCGTTACAGACCCTACAATAAACGTATACGAATCTGTCAGCAAACTGTTATCATCAAAACTCAACCCTAACGTATTCGATAACGGGTTTAATGGTGAAAAAGACTTGCATGGACGATAGACTAACCTTTAATTGAAGTTTTACGCTCACGAATTGGCTGGAAACAAAGAAAAATCGTAGGGGGGGGGGTTCTCTTGGCCGATCGGCTGCGCCTAATGGTGCTAGGGTTAGGATTTTTTTATTTTTTATGATATAACAAAATGTTACACACTAGCCCTCAAAGTTTAAGGGATATGACAACTTGGAAGAAAAGGTTAGATAACTTAACGTACCGGGAAGATGGTCGGGTCAACGAAAGATGCCGGATAACTCCCAAGAAATATACATACTCTACATGTAGGAAATCTTTAAACCGAAAAAAAAAGTAGCGGGCGTTACATGCATGGCAGCAGGCGGCCGAGTACGTTGCCAATGATACGCCCTGGAGCTGATGCTTCAGTATGGCTCGATCAGCCAACCGGGAGCTGATGCGGGAGGTATACTCCATGATACGCGTTAGGTATGTTTATCTTCTTAATTATGTTATTATTATATTATATTATATTATATTATATCATATTATATGATGTTATTATTATATTATATTATATTATATTATATTATATTATATTATATTATATTATATTATATTAGGTTGCGCGCGTCGGGTACGCCGGAGATTCCGATGAGGGTGTCAGGAGCCGACACGACATGTGCGGAGGTTTCTTTCTGCATGTTCGGGCTGACCGTCCACCTCTCCATGAAGGAGTTCGCGGTGGCTTTTGGGTTCTTGGCTTATATACATAGGAGGAGGAACGCCTCCCGATCTACACACAGAGCATCTACCATATGTCGGACGATGACTTGCAGGTATGGTGTAGCGCCATCAGCGAGCATCCATTCGGGGATAGGGCCTTGGACACCAAGGCTAAGGTCTCGACCATTAGGGATCCGTTGCACAGGTATGTTCCTATATTATATTATATTATATTATATTATATTATATTATATTATATTATATTATATTATATTATATTATATTATATTATATTATATTATATTATATTATATTATATTATACAGGTATCTACACTGGCTGATTGCGACGTCCGCCTCGGATCGCAATCAGGGCGTGGAGCACTATAACCTCTGTGACCTGTTTTTTTTAGGTGTACACTGACCGACATAGATTACAACCTCGCTATGGGGTTTGCAGAATACTTTGCCAGCTATTACCACATGCAGGCTCGAGGGTCCTTGATGGGTGGCACGTACGTCACCCAGTTTGCGATCTCTCTGGGCCATGGAGGCCTGGTGGATGGGCTGGCTATCCCACCGACCCCTCCGCGCCCGCTGGACGGCAACCATTGCATAAGCATGCACATTCTGCATTCGTTCGACGGGCCCAACGACCCGTATGACCGACTGGTGGCCGGGGTAGGGGCACGTGCCCCCTACGTCCCATGCCTTTAATTCAGTCGTCCCCGTTCGCGACAGCGGAGGTGCATGTCGTCGATCAGCCTATCGACGCGTGGGAGGGGGCCGACGGGGATTCGGACGATGGTGGTGACGCACATGAGGATCCGGACGCATATGAGGTACATTTTAATATATTATCGTTTTATGGTTTCTTTAAATTCGCCTGCTTATTAAACATATTTTTATTGTTTTGTTGTTAGCTGCGCCGCAGCACGTTCCACGTACATATCGCGCGGCGCGTTTGGATCCCGTCACCGACGCTAGGTTACAAGCCGTTGAGAGTTTGTCGCTGCGCATGGAGCAGGGGATGCTACGACAAGAGTAGGGGATGATGTAGAAGGCGCGCCAAATTAGCTGGATTGTTCGCTATCTGGCGGCGCAGCAATCAGGAGAGTACTACCCCCGCCAGTTTTGACCAAGAGGCGATCACGTCTAGCGTGAGAGGCGGCTAGGGCGACGACGTGGACGCCGCCCGTGAGAGGTCGGGGTCTAGGCGCAGGGCAGACGACGACGACGATGTCGGCGACGTGGCATTTAGGGCCCCGACGACTTTGACTTCGGAGACTTCATATAGATTTTTATGTTTAATTTGTTGTATTTACTTTTATTTGTATATTTTATGTATGTAATACTTGTTTTGGTGTATATATATGTGTTAATTGTTTTGACCGAACTTTTACCATACGATCTAACTACGAAATGCAATTAGTTATTAATATTAAAAACAATTTATTACTTTGTTAATATAATATAAAAACAATTTATTTATTTTATTAATTTATCATTAAAAACATAAAAAATCAAAATGACACACAACTTTACATGCAATTTTTCAACTTAGTCCATATGAACCGAGTGTGCTCACCACTTAAACAAGACAAAACTTTCGGGTTTCCACATATAGACCCTATCGATGAATATTTAAGCTTGTCGGATTGTTGGGATGATGGTCACTTACCATTGCTTAGTGACAATGGATATGTGTTGAAGTGAATACAACTATGGTTGGTGGTGGTGGCCGACGGTCAAGACAGTTGGAGTTTGAAGAAATCGAGAGGAGTTTCGAGATGCCGATAACGAAAACAGCCAAGAAATTGAATGTTTGTTAGACAATGTTTAAAGAGATGGCCTCTTAGAAAGCTTAAGAGCATTAAGTCCCTAATTCAAAACGTTAAGGTAAGTTGCTATAATAGTGTAATACAAAATGTTAAGGTAGGTTACTTTGATCATCAATGCTCACACATACACACACACACACATTGAAAGTTCGTTTGGCAATGTCAATTGTCTCAAATAAGCCCTGCAACTGAACACCCTTTGCCAAATTTCAAATCTCTAACATTAATAATAAATAATAAATAAATAATATTAATAATAATAAATATTAATAATAATGATAAATAACAATAATAATAACAAAAGAAAAGAAAACAAAGAAAAAAAAAGGAAAAAAAAACATAATAAAACAAATTTGATGGTGTTTCTAGAAAACCCATCAATACGCCGTGTATAACCTTATACACGACGTATTGGTTAAGTTTTTAGCAAAAATGGATGGTGGCCCTAGAAAATCCGTATATTTAATACATCACGCAAACCATCACTCATACTCCACCTTCTTAGAAGTAAATATTTAATACATCACGCAAACCACCATCACTCACACTCCACCTATTAAATATTTACTTCTAAGGTGGAGTGTGAGTGATGGTGGTTTGCGTGATGTATTAAATATATTTACTTCTAAATATTAAATAAATGCGTAAAATTATAAAATTACCCTCATGTGTTGTGCACATGGTTAAACTTAATGAGAAAAATTAACTGGGTTAAGGACAAAGTACATAACGCGATAGAGTTTTTAAACGTAAAAAATGTTTTATGGCATTAGTCTTTGTAAATGACATCCAATGAAAAATTATGTAAACGTAAAGGACGAATTTTACTATTCTGTCTTCTAAATATGTTTATTTTAATCTAACTTTTCTTCCGTATTACCATATTTACATGTGTTTTTTAAATATTTAACTTTTGTCTATAATAAGGTATACGAGTTCCGTTACTTTTTTCCATCAACATTAATGCCGCTATTGATTTGAACGTAACTAATTTATTTTTTTAAGTTCGTATGATATGCTATACAAGTGTCACCAACGTTTTCTGCGTCTACATATTAGTTTTTTTAATAAAGTGTAATCCGTACGTTAAAAGCTAGTTTTAAAACTAATTTATATTCTGGGTCCCATTGGATGCATCTTATCCCCTCTACCTGTAAATCAACTAGATCGTTGTTTCATGGCTTCCTCATACTTCCTAAGCACCTGCTCTTCTTCTTCTGCAACTATTCCCAAATTACCCTCTTCCTCTTCCTCTTCGTTTGAATCCTGGGGGTATAATGGAATTTCACTCCCTAGACCTCCATTTGAGTCCAGAACGTATGCCAAATTTGACAAGTTTGAAGGTCAAGACACTTTCCAAGATATTATTGCATCGCCTTCACTTCAGCAAGTTGACAACGATGATGACAGGTCAATTTGGTTTTTTTACAGTTGGGTTTTACCAAGTGGTTTTAATTTTTAAATATGCTAGCTTTTTCAGTTTTTCTATACTAACCTATTCGTATTCTATTCCATTCTGGGTGGTTACTAATTTAATTTTTGAGTACCGTGACTAACCGATGCCAACCGTATTCGTGTAGCTTGACTCATAAGCTGTATTTGTTTTATTATAAGCTACTGTTTTATGCGTTGCTAGATTAATTTTTTAATTTATTGTCAGTATCGTAACGTACCAACGAGTGCATACTAATGCACCGCTGCAACGCGATGGGTACAAATCTAGATGATGTTATAGACGGTTGTTCATAAGCCCTTGGCTCAGCTCAGCCCGGTTTTTAAAGGAAAAGTTATTAAATACACTTCACGTTTCTGTTTAATCGTTAAAAACACGAACACTCACAGGTTTCATACCGAGCCAATTCAAGCAAGCTTTTTCCAAGCTACGGTCTTTTTGGACAGCGCTATTATAAACATTGGACCGACAGTCGAATAACTTATTTGAATTGTGTATTTTAATTAACAATCTCTTTGAAGTATATATGACCATTAGCAAAATATTAGAATTTAGGATGTGTTTCGTTGTAGCAGAATTTGTTGGAATTTCTGGTGAATCCTTTACGATTGTTTCCATTTCTTTTGTTAAATTTCATGAACCGAAAGTACCCTTAGGTCACAAAAGCAATATAACCAGCAATATTTCTTGAAAATATGCCAAATTGTGGGAAAACCAGCAGAGTTGCACAGGCTGACTCTTTGAGTCAAATTTCAAAATCATGTTGATTTTGGAATGTGAAGTTGCATGATCATTGCAATGTAATTAAATGGCATCAACTTTCTATTTTTAGTAAGTGATCTAAAGTTACTTATTCAAAATCTATTCCATTTCTGTAGTTGAAAATTTGAAAAGTGATAATATGTTTTACAGACCTCCAAAGTCAAACTAATCTCTTGTTAGAAATTGACCGAATAACCTTTGAGTGTATGTTGCAAAACTGTCTCTTTGGTATCACACGCTAAAATCTTGAACCGTAAGAATTTCATAAGCACATGAAGACGGTGACAACTGTCAAACATGGTGTTAAATATAGATATTAGGTTATTAGTATTGCATAATTAGAATTTATTTGTATTTAGCCAAAGGGCCTGAGTTAGGCTTTTCTAGGTTTCTAGTTTTTTTTCCTGTATACATTGAAGGTTCCCTCCATTGTAATTACAAGATTCGGATAAAATGTAGTCCGATTTACACATAGTATTTGGTCCGTGTTCTACGAGATGAGGCCTGCATTTGCATTTCATTCTCCTTACATCATACAGACGGGACCCACAAAATGAGGATTTTTGTTTGTGTAGGATCTTGACACCAACTGAGTCCTTGTGTGCTACTGAATACAATTAATGTTTTTCAGTTGCTTGCCTCCGGATTTGGAGGGTGCGGTTCGACAGTCTAGCGAAGCAAGTGCTGCATTCGTCTCTTCAGGAGGAATGAGAGCCATTGTATGTACTACATAATATATCCATTATTTTCTATTATGTTTTTGTGACTTCAGTTTATCTTATTATAGTATCAAACCTTTTTTTTTTCAACTTGAATTTTTGTTAATTGACATCTACTACCGTTAGTTTTATTATTATTTTTTATAAAGTCATTTAAAAAAATAAAACTAAATTTGTGCAGGTTGAGCTCTTAATCCCACAGTTGCAGTTTCTTGATGACGAAGGTGCACAAGGTGAACTCTGGGAATTATCAAGAATTTTTGTTGATACACTCATTCAAGAAACAGGATGTGAGGTTTGTACTGCAACTTATTGCTTTATCATTAACAGTTTTTATTTGATTGAATTGTGGGTCCCACGTGTCATTCTTAGAGAGTAAAAGCAATATTTCCTGATGCTGGAGCTGCTGCACTTCTGAAATATAGGTGGAATGATGCCACTTTTAGTTTTGCTAGGTAATTGTTTTTCATAATTACCGTTTGGTTAACAACGCAAAGCGTTTGGTATTAAACAATACCTTTTATATCCAGCTTAAGTGATAGAAAGCCTGTTGAAAAAGAAGATGAGATTGTAGTAATGATACTTCCAGATTATCAGATGTTGGAATATGTAGAGCGAATCGCGTCTGATCTTTCAGATGAACCGGTAATGCTTAATCCTCTCACTTTCACTAATTCAGATTTATTATTGTAACAATATAGTTTTGTAAAATGTGTTAGTTATTATTTATTATAAACAAAAAGTGAACATACAAACTATCATATAATCAGTCTTTAAGCTTCATATGTTATATTCTAATACATCTATAAATAGTTTATTTATCTTGCATTCATGTCATTCTAGCCATGACCTCTCATTATGTGGAACCCGCATCTTATTAGCGAGGACGTTGGAGTTGGATTCAACGTTCGAAAGTTGAGAAGATACTTCTTGAGGTAACTTTCTTGAATTTTGTAAGTACTTATTACTCACATATTGAATAAGGGGAAAGAAATGGTAAGCATTTAGATACATTTCGAATCACATTAATATTACATGTAAATTGGATTACATTGAAACAGAAGGCAAGCGGGCAACAAGCTGCGCCGCTACTCGACGGTTTGCTGTGCTTTTTAATAATAGCATTTTTGTTTCATGTGAATCGCGCAGATCTTTCACGACGGTTTACTCGATGAAACCTCTACCTACGGGTGCTGTGTTTAGATGTTATCCCGGGTAATGTATATGTGGCAGCCATTTATTTGTCAAACATTCGTCCCTTGTGTAACACGCGTTTTTGCCCGACACATGAGCAGCTCATGGAAAGTGTTCTTTGATGACAAGGATCGACCAAACCGCTACTTACTAGCCAAGGAAATGATTAGCAAACCAGACTCAGAAGACCTTGAGGTTGGTACATAATTATGGGCTATTTGCATAATATCATATCGAGCCGTAAACCAGACTCAGAAGACCTTGGCTGGGTTTGTAAATGAGCCAAGGTTGGGTCGCTTGATAGGCTCGTTTATGTTAAACCCAAAATTTTTGTACATATAATAGTTGCAGTAGTAACATATAAAAATAATGAAGAAAACAAAAATAATACAAATAATATATTGAATCCACCTCTCGATCTTTTTTAAAAAATAATATACATAAATTTATAATTTATCTAGTTTATAAATTTGTATTATGTGTATGTTAGAATTGGGAGAATTACATATATCCCCGTATTAACTTACCTAAGAGCATTCTCAACCCATCCCCTAAAATTATGTGTGAAGGAATTTGCAAATTGTAAGGTGGGTTTGTGAGTGGTTGTGTAAATTATAGGGTGCAGAGAAAAAATGTAGTGATTTTTTGTAAATTTGGAGAAACTTTGTTTTCCCTAGTTATTTTTTAATATTTGTTGAATTTGTTGTAAGTAGAGGAGAGAGAAAACCTGTAATGATAAAGGTATAAAGAAGTTATATTTAATTGAACATGAGAGAGAAATGTAGTGTTTTTTTGGATACTTATAGAAATTAGGATGGGGGACGGGGTGAGAATGCTCTAATTACATATATCCCCAACCCAAAACTTTAAATTACATATATCTCCTTAATAAAATTATGAAAATGACAAAAGTGGCCTTTTAAATTCCATCTCCTTCATTCATTCATTTAACCTGTGTTCCAAACCTAACGTGTAATGGTTATGACTTATGAAGGGGGTTCAGATTTTGCAACAAGTGCAAGCTACAATCTAAATTTCATCATCTAAGATCATGCATTACTCAATTTCAATCTCCTTTTTTTCTTTGTGGTTAAAATTTATAACCCTTCTGACTGGTCAAAAATTTTGACAAACCGGTGAAGTTTCTCTGCAGTAACGGCGGAAACATCCTCTGCTTTGCCCTTCGACGGCCATCTCAAGTACATCGGCGGCGTTCTCTGCGTCCTCTCTCGAACCCTAACATTGCACAAATTAGGGATTCAATTTGTTCTATGTTGCAATTTTAAAATCAATTTATTGTATATTTTGATTATGCAGTCAATCTTGGTGGTATCTCGGTTATCGGTCCTCATGTGAAATATCTGTCAAAATATCGGTTAGAATATCGGTACCGATAATATCGGTAATATTGACCGATATTTCACCGATATATCACCGATATTCCCGATATCAGTGTTTTAAGTCTGAATTTTCAATTTTTAGTGTTTAATGTTGGTGTTTCGAGTCTTAATCCGTTCCTACTTGCTATAATTGTTAGTGTTGCAAAGGGTTAGTTTGTTAATTGTAGGGAAATACACTGAATTGTTAGTGTTAAAGTGTTATATATATAAATTCAGCATGATATTAAAATTACCGATATTCCACCGATATCTCACCGCGATAACCGATATCTCAAATATCGGTTTTTGACCGATATCCGATATTTTTCCACATTAACTGCTTAGTATTTTGTGAAATTTTGGGTTTCAATTTGTTTCAAGATGTAATATTTATATCTAGTGAATTTGATTACTGGAATCATGAACTCATAATTTATGAAGAAAGTATAGATCTAACCAGAAGAAATGAATGAATTTGTTTTTATGACTTTTATGTGCTTGTATTTTTGAAAAGGGTAAAATAGGTCAATCTATAATTTATTTCTAATAAAATAAATTGAAATGGGTACATTACTACATTTGATATATTTTTAATTTAAAAAAGGAATATATGTAATTAAAAGTTGAAGGCTGGGTATATATGTAATTGAACAAGTTGTGTAGTTAAAAGTTGAAGGTTGGGTGTATATGTAATTGAACAAATTAGTAGGGGAATATATGAGATTGCCCTAAAAAATTATTTTTGTTTCTTTTATATATCAATATGTGCAAAAGAAAATTAAAAAAAAAACATATTTAACGAGCCGGCTTGCGTTAAAATAAATGAGCCGATTCGAGGAGGCTCCTTTAAGTGAGCTCAAGCCGAAGCACAACCTGGCTTGGCTTGTTTACAAATTACAACAGTAGTTTTAAATTTTAATAAAAGGGTAATGTCTTAAATTTGAAAATGGGTATATCTGATCTTATAAATTTTTATGTTGGGTATGTAATAATATGATATCATGCCATGTTTTAATGGGGATATATGAATTTATACAAGTAGTTAGATGTTTGAATATGTTGAGAGAATAGGTTTTGGTTATTTGCAGGTGATATTTGGAGAAGGAGGTGATGAGTCAGAGGAGGGTCCATCATTATTCAGTCAAGCAGTAGGAGTTTTCAAATCACTCAACAAATTCATGAAGGTTATCTCAAAGTAAAATATTCAAACTTGCTATTGGTTTACAATATAGTTGCAAGCCGCACTTGATGCCAGTTGATGGTTGGCAGGTTATGTGTAACTTGTGTCAAAATTGTAATTATGTATTCATAAATATTGATAGTAGTTGGTTGGTTTTAAGTTATGACTTGATAGATTGGATGTTGCTACTTGCTAAATTAAACTTAGTCATTTAGGCTATGTGTAGTGGAGGGAGGGGGGGGGGGGGGGGGGCGTTTTTCATTTTAGAGTGATAGTTCGATTCAGTGATCCGATGGTCTACATCGAAAGTGTTTTGTAGGCTGTCATGTTTGCTTTATTTTAATACTTGTTTTATAAACCAACACATCATCCACAGCCAGGTCATCATAAACCATCTCCGCGAGTTCGACAGCAGAGTCAAAAGTGGTAGGTTTATTAGCCCGGACTAAGGTGCAGACATTTTGTGGTAGCCCCCTCAAGTAGCACTTGATCCTCTTTGCCTCAGTGTTCACCATGTCTGGGACTAGAGATGTTCAACGAAACCGGTTCCTGGAACCGAACCGGTGGACCCGAACCGGACCCGAACCGGTTCCTGCCTGTTTTTTGTAGGAACCGGACCCTATCTGATTCAACCCGATGATCCGTGACCGGTTCTTGCATTTCTGAGTGGGGGCGGGTAGGAACCGGAACCGAACCGGAACCGGTTTTGGAACCGAACCATCCGGAACCGGTTCCTAACCGGTTCTAGCCGTTGGATCGAATATAGCCGTTGGAAATCGTTTTTTTGGCCGTTTTTTGACCGTTGGTCAAAAATAACCGTTTTTTGGCTCCCCCAAGCACCCCACTGTATTTGGTGTCATGGGTTCATCACAACACTCAAAACGCAAACCCGAACGCAAAAAAATACAAAAAAACGCTATTACAACGTTTTGAGTTCTCTAATCTCTTGTTTTCTCTTCTTCTATATTCATATTTGTTGTTATGGCTGCCTCACAATTATCGGTTGGTCAAGGTTCCAACGCCGAGCCAAGTTTCGTTCGTATTGTACCTCATAATCGTAATCAAGAGATTTGGTGCAATTGGGATTTGGTGTAAAAAAATTTTTTTTTACACTGTAACCGGTTGGAACCGGTTACGGTACAGGAACCGGGTTAGGAACCGGCAAGAACCGGTTAGATAGGTTAGGGGTCCGAGGGTGGGAGAACCGGTTCGGTTCCCTAACCGGTTCGAGCCTGGAACCGGTTTAAAAGGGGGTTTTGAATATAGGAACCGGTTAGGAACCGGTTCCGGTTCCTAGTCCCAAACCGTTTTGAACATGCCTATCTGGGACAAGTCTGGACATGCGATTGAACTCAGTGGTGTACTCGCGGTGTGTCATCTTCCCCGCCCTCAAATTCAGGAACTTCATCTCCGCCCTCTCAACTTCAGCATCCGCACAGAACTTCTTCATGACCATCCCTTTTAAATCTTCCCACGTCATAACCTTAATCTCATTAGGGGTCTTTCATTGCTCAACCGTTTCCCACCAGAACATCGCTTCTTCCCCAAAAGACTGAGTAGCATTACCCACGGCTTCGTTTGGGCGGCACTCGCTAATTCAAATAACCTTGTCCATTGCGGTTATCCATTGGAGACTAGAGATTGCATCCCCCGTGCCAGACAGCTTCGGTGGGTCGCATCCTTTGAACAATTTGTAGCTGTACCCACCTCGGCCCTTCTTACCATCATTGACCTTCGCAGACCGATCTTCAATCGATTCCTCCCTCGGTCTCTTCATCTTTCTTGCTACTTTCCCCTGTCCTCTCAGCGGTTCGTACACGGCTCGCGGTTGACTTTTCTTTTGAAGATTTTGCACTGCAGCAACAACTGCCTGGGTAATGACAGCTTGGATAGCAGGGTCGAGCCGATGCCTTTCATCTCGCACTATCATGCTTTTCTCTTCCTCGGACTCGTGGATCGGTTCCTCGGAGGGTTCTCGGGTAACATGAGGCCTACCCCGGCGTCCTGTGCGCCCTCCTTGTTCAGCAGTCTTCTTTGCACCAGCCATTTAGATTCTATAGGAAAGCACAAACGTTGTCACTTCAGGAATTATTTAGTACAAGGATAGTAAGGCTAACAGGTAATAACAGTGGCCAGTTGTGATTAGCTGATCACATTACTCTCCGTGCCCTATACACTTCCTTTTGTGAGTCTACTTGCGCTAGTTTCTACTTATAACAGTTAGATCATCGTACAGTTCACCACATCACATATCAACAATTGATTCCACTTCTATCAAGTAATCCAACTTTCTTACTAGTTCTTTAATATACATAACACAATCAACTTACTAAGCTTGCTCGGGTGACACATGGCATTCTCGGACTGGCATCTTCTTTATTTTCTTCTTTAAGTCCCATTCTCTGTTTGAGTCTAAGCATATAGAATGCTTATTTCTCTCGAACTTATGCTCTGATACCAACTTGTAAGGCACCGATCCCGGGATCCCTATATTGGTGTTGGATTTACTCATAAACACAGTTCTAAGATCATAGTTAATTAAACATAATTGTAAAAAAACGTTTCTCCGTTGACATAAAACATTAACCAACTAATTAATTGCATTTATTCACCGCGATTGACCGTAATCGTCGCCGGAATTTACGGGATTCACCATTAATGTAAATATCGCGTATACGCTCCACCCCGTAGTATAAATAGATGCCCAAGCTTCATTACAACTCGCTCATTCCTCTCAATCCCCCTCTAATACACTGAGTAATCTGTAATTGGGAATTCTTATAAATTCTTTTCCGGCAACTGGGTTTCGGTCAAAACAAAACATTAAGAGGTAATTGTTATATGCTTGTTAATGTTGTTACACCAATAAACAAAACCCTAATCTAATTGTAAGCAACATGGAATAGAAACCCCAATTAGAAAATTAGGGTTTATGTTCTTATAAGATGAAGAAGATGAATTCTGTTAATATATATATATATATATATATATATATATATATATATATATATATATATATATATATATATATATAATGTATTTCATAACTAAAATGAATGTAACACATAGCTCAGTTGGTTAGTTCACTGATTTACACAGAACAGACCCGGGTTCGAAACCCGGGTCACGCATATCTTGTTCTTTTTTTTTTTTGAGCTGCATGCATACATTATTATTATTATTAATATTATTAATATTATTAATATTATTAAACTGGAATTGTTAATAAATATAAACAATGAAAACCACGCATAACTGGATGTTTCCCCCCTAGAGCAACTGGTAACACATGAAACTTTATACGCAG
>NW_027503737.1:0-25219 GCF_021521415.1 Bidens hawaiensis
TTTTCATTTTTGTTAATATTTTCTTAAAATAACTTTTTAACGTTTATGTCGGTTTTCGCGACACGAACCGTTTAGGACTAAGTTTTGTTATCTTGTCCTTTCATATATTAACATATGTTGAGTATTTTACAACTTTAGGGGCTGTTCTAAAACAGTCCCTAATTGTCGTGCCGGTTCACGTTTTAAAAGTCGATTTTTTCGACTGTTAAAGTTACCGACAAGTCAAATATGCAAAGTAATTCCACACCAGTTATCCTATGAACTAAATATACTCATTATCACACATAATTTATCCTTAATTTCCAGATTTGTTCGCATAGTTTCACATAACACATTTAAATCAAGTTCAAGCTTCTAATTCATATCTTAAGTTTATTAATAATGTCACTAATCAAGCTTATCATTTCTCATATGAACAAACATTATAATATGACCTAAAAATCCAGATTTCAACCTTCTATTATGATTTCCACAATAAGCCAAAGTAACACTTTACAACTATATTCTTTATTTTTATTTGGAAGGTTCTAACATGTGCGTGATCATGTAAGTGTTTTTCAAGAATCAAATAAGTCAACTTTGTGTTTATCCCTTTCATTATCTAATCATAAAATAATTCTAGATCATCACATCATCAAGTTATTCAAATCATCAATAAGTCATTCAAATCATTATCTCATGTATTCTTATGAATTTCCTAAGTGTTTAATTATCAAAGTTTCCTATTATAGTAACTTTAAGTTTTTGATAATTATATCTAATCCAATCTTTCAATTATGATTAAGTATGAATCTAAGTTTATCTCATTCAACTAGTTTGATATAATTCCATGCACCCTAATGTTCTATTCAAGTTTTGATCTTTCAATTAACTAAGCAACAAAGTTTCCATTTCTAGTAAGTAAGTGATAATTTGATCAATATGTTAAACCAATCTATACTTCAACAATGCATCCTCTCTCAATTCAAGTATGCAATTCATTATATATCAAACACATTTATGCCAAGTATTCATATTATAATAAAGAATTCAACTTTTCACTCAACAAAGTTTCATTAATTAGCAATCTAACAATTTTAACAATCGTCAAGTATTAACTAATGGTTTTATAAATTTACTAGCATATACCCTATTCAATAATCAATAACATTCATCCATATCACTTTCATGATTCATTAATCCACCAAAATCATCAATTAATCCAAGAAATCCAAAATCCCCAAATTTTCAACTATGAACAAGTTCTTGTCATTTTCATCTTTAACATTAACAATTCAATATTCAAGTTCATATCATCAAATATAATGATCAACAACTAATCAAAATCCATCCTAATTATCAACTCTAACATCAATTTCATCCATGATCATACCTAACTATCAAGTATTCCTGCAATGCCTTTAATCAATCTTAGCTATCAATGTATAAACTTCAAGATGAATGTATGCATGTATAAGTGAGTTTAATACTTCCCATTACACATACATATGTAAGGCTCTGTTCCCGGTACCCTACATTGGACGTTGGATTTACTCATAAACATAGTTCTAAATATCAGGGTTAATTAAAACTTTACGCGGAATATAAAAACTTCAAACCAATATATTACATAACCATCAATTCTTGTCTTAACGAGCATTCAAATTATTTAAACATAAAACATTGTATTTTTAACAACATAACATTTCCTTGAGATGCCAGTATCTTCAATTCCATGCCATGTGCTTTCCCTCAAGCGAGCTGCCTCATTCTACTCACCTGCATGCATACTAAAAGTCAGCTACGCTGAGTGAGTTCTAGTTAATCATACAACATACAACCAGTTCACATACTTGCACACATGCCCGAAGGTGTGTACTTTATTCATACTTTACTTTACATGCATAACTATCCATACTACTCAAAGATCCTTCCGCCCTATAACCTCACAAATATTATAAGGGTCTAGTCCCCAACATCACAAATATTATTAGGGTCTGGTCTCTATCCTTACATATATTATTAGGGTCTGGTCCCTATACTCACAGATATTGTTAGGGCCTGGTCCCTATCCACACAGATATTATTAGGGTCTGGTCCCTCTCCTCACATACCTTCCTTAATAATACGTGAAATATCGGAAGATCGTTCACGTACTATCAATATAACATACATAACATACATACATCATTCATGAATCATATATATATATATATACATATATATATATATATATATATACATATATATATATATACATATATATATATATATACATATATATATATATACATATATATATATATACATATATATATATATATATATACATATATATATATATATACAATATGTATATATATATCAATCATATCTTTAACTACCACCTGACGGTACATGCAATATCCGAAAATCGTTCACGCACCGTCAAGCGATCATCATACATAAATCATACCAAGCATACACTTACCGCTTAAGGTAAGTGTATTAACTATCACATCGAGTATGCACACAGCCCCGAAAACATAACAAGGAAGTGGGGCTAGATATTCACCTGAATTCGGTTATGTTCACCGTTTATGGTTATTCCTTTCTTGAGCTGTGCACGACTAACTGTATAACAATTACACGTATAAATTAACTATCCCTACCCATATCGTGTTTCTAGTTTAATTCTTACCCTCAACGAACGGGGGTCCGGGGCAGCGCCCCTGACAATGGGTTTCTAGGGGCGGCAGCCCCTAGCGGGGTCCAAGGGGCTGAGACCCTGGCTGGGGTTAAGCTGCCAGGTCAGCATGGAAAAATTTTATTTTCATTAACTGTCTACACATTTTCCATTAGGATTTCATGATAATATTTTACTGTTAACCTCTCAATCTTTTAAGGTATCTTCTATAAATTAATAAGGCTCAAGATCTATTTTGTAATTAAATCATTCTTTTTCTAAGTCCAGGGACTGTTCTGTCATTTATCAAAATTCTAGTTCGTCACTTGGTTCTTAACGAATTGGGTTCATATCGAATGACCAATTCGTTACTTTATAACTAATTTACTATTATAACGAACTGGACCTTATAACGAACTAGTCTTTTGACGAATTGAACTTCATAGCGAATGACCCCTCTGTAACGAATTAAACCTTCTAGTTCGTTATCTCCTTTTTAGCGAATGGTCATAACGAATTAGGGTTAATTCGTTGTCTTTTCCTTAACGAATTTGGATATGAACTAAGGCTAGTTCGTCATTCTTTCTTTAACGAAGTAGCACACGAATTAGGCTAGTTCGTTAAGCTTCCGTTAACGAATCACTCTGACGAATTACCTCTAGTTCGTTAACTCTCCGTTAACAAAATAGGTTTAGGTCAGAGAATAACAGAAACATTCTCTGAACCTCGTACCCACTTTCCAGCGCCGCCTTTGACGGAAAACCGGGATCTCTCCGGAAAAGCGATATCTCGCGTATTTCACCACCGTTTTCACCGTTTTTCGTCCCGTTCGATCCAGATCTGAGCTAGGGTGACCCCTAAGCTTATCTTAGGTTTGTTTTATACCCGATTCCACCCGAAACTCGTGACTTTAACGGTTTAATGGTGTCGGCTCATCATTTTGCGACTAGATCTAACGGGTTTGGATCTCTACAATAACATACTATCATTACCTCGGGTCGGGATCGAATCTTCCTCTTGGTTTCGGCTAGAGAGAGAAAGAAACTAGAGAGAGCTTATGTGTGTTTTGGGTGGTGTATGGAATATGTGTAAATGAATGAATTAATTAGTAATTAAGGTTTATATATTATGGATCATGGGTTAAGCCCATGGTCTTACCTTCTTTCCTTGTTAATCCAAGTCCATAACCCATATCCATTAACCCAACATAGCCCGACTCATAATAACTCATGTTTTCATTTATTAACCGAAACGAGAAAATGGGATGTTACAACATACACACACATGGCTCACATACACACACAACAACAATCATAATTTAAAACTTTCAAGCTCAATTCCAACTCAAGAACACCTATTCTAACATAGTTAACCCAATAAATCAACTTATAAATAAAACTTACTTGTGTTCTTGAAGATCTAAAGATGAAAGTGAGAATGAGATTAGTGTGAATGTGATGATCCTCTTCCTAATCTTCCTCCTAGTTGATCATCTCCATTTTTCTTGATCAAGATGTGATTACAAGTATGTGTTTGTGGTTAAGAGAATTTGAATTTGTGTGTGTGTGTGTGCCGTGAGATATAGAGAGGTAAGGAGAGGAGTAGAGTGGTGATTAATGGGTTAGAATTTAGTGGTGGATTTGTTAGTTTACTTACAACTCAACATGGTTCTAGAAGGATTAATGATTGGAAGGGATGAGTTGGTGGCTAGAGATTGGAAGGAAAGGAGGTCGGGAGGTGATGTGGCATGGGGGACCGGCCAGGGGGGGTAGGAGGTGAAGAGTTGGCTATAAACAACCAATCTTGTTTAATCGGTTAAACGTATTGCGAGTTTTAGTTAATCAATCGGATCCTGTTTTAATAATTTTTTTCAGACTTTGAACGAAATCAAATTCCTGACAGTATGGACTATAATAACTAATTTTCTAAAAATAGTTTGTGTCTGGTCCTGTACGGGCTTTTGCTTACTTATTTCTTAGTTTTCGCGATTCAATCATTCCTAAATTATGTGTGTACATTGTCTCCAATTTTTTAACATATATTTTAATTTTTTGGGGTCATTTAATCATATTAATGATTCATTTACTTTCTGGCTCGTTAGGTTATTACATGAAATGCTCGTTATGTGTCAAAATTTGGACTTTTTGCTGACTTTGGAAGATATAGAATCTTAATAAAGGAAGATTTTTTTAATAAAATGATATTATATTGTTAATCATACTTACATTAACGATAATGTTTTCCGAGTGTTACATAATTGCAAGTGAAAATAAAACTATTAGACTAAAACTGCAGAGAAACCATAAGATCGAAAACTACAATTCTCTCCAATTAAAAGATATACGGCTACTATTATCGCCGCCTCCACCCACTTTATAGCTTTCTCGCAATTACCAATGATGATGTCATTGATCCTAGGATTATACAAAATTACGAACTGTACACAGGGGCAGATTTAGCATAGGTTGATGTGTAGCCTGTATACATTTTAAATGCAATTTTTCTTCTTCTTATTTTTAGCATGCGCCATATCTTAGGCCATGTGTAATTGTAACCTTTCATATAAGGGATTCATGTGACACGTGGCAATCATTACTCAATTATTATTATTTTCTAAGTTTTTTCTAAATTTTTAACAAAAATAGAAAAATGATATTTTATTAAAATTTATACTTTTCCCCAAATTCCTCAAATTTTTTTTCCGGGTAACTCATGTTCCCATTCAATAAGATTGTTGATGAGTTCTCTAAACATTTTAAATCTATAACCGTTTGTCGATCCTTCTTGAGTTGACGATGTTCTTCCCTACCTGCCTCCTGTTTTGCTTCATAGGCTTTAGCCCTTCCAATGACAATGTTTTAAAGATTTTATAAAAAATGAGAAGTGTGGAGAGTAAAATATATGTGTTTTAGGTGAATAATAAACTATGGTGTGTTTAAACAAGTGAAACTCAAAAATAACCATTCAAAAAATCTGTATGTTAAATAAATGATATTGACAAGGGAGTTCAAAAATTAATTGCACAACGGAACATTTATATATTTACATGTACAAAGGTCGGTTCGCATAAGCGGTTGTACTTCATGCTGTATGGTTTACAACTTTCAATTTTCATGGTGCGACCTGCCACGTTTATTTTTTGATGATTCGTTTCGTAAAATTTTGGCTTTTGCCTATTCATGTTCACATACTAATTTATCCCTTCACCTGCCCACCCCAATTCTATCGTCTCAACTCAGATTTTAGTGGCCTTCAATTTAGATACACTACTCGATTGATTAGACGATAACCATGGGTAACGACCCTATTCAAGATGTGTTGGATGTTTTTGGTGATCCCTTTAGGTTTCCGAACAATCGTTCGTTTCTCTAGAACTCGACGTCAGCAACAACAATGATACGTACATTACAGATGGCCATTTCAAACAAAGATTAGCGGTGGCGCAGATGATCGATTTTGACAAAACACTATGGATCTTGCGGTATTAGGTAAGTTTCGTCGAGTTATCCGGCTTCAGTGTACATTTTGGTTGTTTTGTGTAGTTGATTCTAATTTTTGGGTTTCTTTTCAGACCATTCAAGGTTGTCGAAGCTACACATGATTGATTATATATGCGGTGGAACATGGACGGTGTTGATTCCATTTTTCATGAACATGTATCACGTAAGTTTTATAGTGCTTTCAATTTGATTTTTGTTTATATACGTTTGGTACATCATTGTCTTCATCAAAATTAATGAATCATTATTGTTTAACGATAGATTGTAGGATGCATTACAAACTATTCAATTAGTTTGAACTGCACATGATTTCAATGTTATTTTTAAGTTAGACATTATTTGTGTTGTTCTTTTCCTATAGGTTGTCTTGTCTATTTGCTCTACTAAAGATGTATGCAGTGAATATGATTTCTGCATGCTAAGGTATGCGTTCTTACAAGACTAATGTATGGGGAAACTAGATTTTTATTATGTTTGGTTTTCAACTGCTTCATTTTATTGTGTTTCAGAGGTTGACAATTACTGGTAGCTGGACACACTGATGGTATGATGTAAAGGCAAGGTAATGTGTTTAGCCAATATTTTAAAACCCGGCCCAGCCGATCGGACCGGTTCGAACGGGACCCGGTACTAATACATGTCCGGGTCATAGTATATGGCCCAATTTCTAATGAACCGGCCAGGTTTTGCGGGCGACGGTCGGACTGGACCCGGTGACCTGACAGGTGAATTGGCAAAATGTTTTTTTTTTTTTTTTAAATCCCAAAAATCAGAATCCATCTAAAATAAAACAAACTAAACCTTCCAGCGACCCTTCGGCAAGCAAAAATGTCATCAGTAGGTGTTAGAATGTGATATCTTTCTTATAGTTTCAACCCTTCAAATCAGTACTAGTTGTGTAGTTGAAGTGGAAAATGGAATGAAAATAACATGATCGGAGAAATGTTTCATAGTGACAGATGTGACATCCGTCAATTGTTATACATATATGTATTTGTATCTGCATTCGGTATACCAACTCGTTTTTTTTGTTTCAATGTATTCTTATTTATCATTCATCATTAATAAAATATTTTCGATGTTCTTCCATGACCTTAGAATGGGATTCTTCAAACGTTCCACCGATTTCTGCCATTTAATCACTTGAAGGACATGTCTTGCAATGGTGTCGAGCGTGTTGTTAGTTTTATGGAGGAACCTTTTCAAGTTGGCGTGATGACTCTCAACTCAGTTTGTTGTGTGCTCGCCGTAGTTTCGGCGATCGTCAATCCAGCAAGAAACATTTGAAATCCGAAAAATATCCATACCAATTTTGTCAATTTAGGAAGTTGAGGGATTAGTTCGTCATTTAGATAAAGATATATGAAAGTGACACGTGTCCAATGACTCATCACTATGAGAAGACACATGTCATATGGTGGCAACACAAAAGGACACATGTTAACACATAACAAATCATACCCTCACAAAATGACATGTGGCTAATGACTAATTAATATGAATGTCACATGTCAACACCTTCTGGCACGACTCATCATCAAGAATAACACATGTCGCATGGTGGTGAGTGACGGTCCGACCGGAGATGGCTATAAATAGTGAACACAGGCTCCGCAATTGTGGCATCCAAGACACCAAACAACTTTCACTTTCTCGAAGTTCGTGGCACTGAGTTGAAGTCCCGATGCCACTATAGAGTTCGATGTCCATACCCCGACACCCTACGTATAGTCTAAGTACTGCTTATTCGCCTTTAAGCATTATATCCATTTTAAGTTTGTGAGGTTCGTCCTCTTTGGTTCCTTTAATGCATCTTCGCTTATTATTCTAACTTATTCTCAATATCAAAGGTGGTTTCTCACACCCCTTTTACGCTTTTACTTTTGGGGGTAGCATACGTGTCCTACTCAAATACTTAGTTTTATTTCTCTTCGTATATTCAAACTACAATTCGTTATCATGAACTTGTGTGTTTATTTGCTTACTTTCTTGTCACATCCCAACCAATGACCGAAATGTCGGGGCGTGAGCTGATTGCTCATAGCTCTAAGGTAATACAATGCAATAATTAAAATTTTAATACCTATTAATTCAAATTAAATAAATCCAACAATTTTTTCAAATAATCATAGTACATAGATGTAACATCCTAAATAGTATAATATTAAGTAAAGTGAATTGTGTTTAGTTATTGTGTGTAAATTATTAATTAGAATAAATGAAAGAAAAGAATATGGACTTGGGATAATTAAGATGGATTAAGGGATGAGATGAGTCTTAGGTCCATGGGTTTTAAGGAGAATAAATACTCCCTTAAACCTCCCTAAAACCTTAAATCCTCATTCTTTCCATCTTATACCCTGCACATACTCAAAACACACACACACACACCTTACTAAATACGGTCGTGAGAGATAGAGGGTGAAACGAGACCAAACAAACATTGATAGATCTTCAATATACAAGATAGATACAAGATTCAAGGTTCATAACCAAGCTAACCGAGACCAAACGAGCACGTAAAGATACGTTCTTGATATTAAAGTTTACATTTTTATGAATGGTTAGTCTTGAAACTTAAACATAGAGTAGATCGGCTATAAACGAACATTAAAGTAACAAACTTGATGTTAAAGTGAACCTAACGAACCTACGGTTATGAATGGCTCGTTTAAAGAAACCCTAAATCTAGCCTTGAATGTTTTAAAGCCTAAAGGTCCAAACTTTAAGGTTTCACAAGTCAAGTTTTGGCCGGGACCGATTAGAGAACTGGTTAAGGGTTAAAACCGACCCATACTAAAGTGATAAAGTTGTGAAATAGACCGAGTATAGTGATAAACGGACCCAACAGTTTCAGTTTGGTCGATTTGAAGTTAAGGGTAACCGTACAGCCGCTTATGACTAGCATTGACTACACTAAGGGTCGTATACATTAAAGATTCGCTTACATTATCATAGTCGATATATATATATATATATATATATACAAAACTCGCATACATTAGGGTCACATACAATATGATTCGAATTCATTCATGTTCGATCACATTGAAACATTGATCACATTAAGTATCGATTACATGAGTGTTCGCTTACAAAGGACTTGTACAGATTTATGTTACTCGCTTACAATCTTAAAAACACATACACTGTAATCGATCATACAATTAAAAACGCATACAGTCACTCACATTTGTGAAATCGATTACAATGGCATAGTCGCTCACATAGGACTCGAATAAAACTTAACTCGCATACAATGGTCGCTTACATTGAAAGCTGAAATCGATTACATCTGAGATTCGCTCACAAGTAGCATTCGATTACAATGAGCCGAATACAATCGGATTCGCTTACAATAGTAAAACCGCTTACATTGGAGTTCGATTACAATGGTGAGACCCTTAAAAATCGATTACTCCTCAAGATCGGTTACAAGACTCACTTACAATAGGGCATTCCACTTAACCCGATTACAAATGTATGATCGCTTACACAAAAACTCGATTACTTCTAAAACTCGATTACATGAACCTTATCCGAATACATTAACTCGATTAAATACTTTAGACTCGCATACATTGGATTATTTAAGTGGTCCGAATACAGCCTATGGGTTCGTATGTGTCATATATATCCGAATACCTTGGCATGCATGAATCCGCACGCATGTATACACCGTCATGCATGCAACAACTAATGCAAACCCGTGAGTTATGCATCTATATACAGTTACACATACTAATACATGTACATAGGATGGTGTACATTGATGGGCCATAAAGAAGGAAACACAAAGGTGTTTGGAATACTCGGTATGCATTAGGGTTAATGATAAACATTCTAAGAAAGAGGAAATAATAATAAAATAATAGAAAAGTCCTATGTTCGAATACCTTAGGGTTTAAGAGTAAAATCTAAGTAAAAAGTAATCTAAAACAACATCATTGATTACACCAGACTTAACCAAATTGGCTGAAATAGGACGAGTTTTAATACGTGTAACTTATATATAGTTAGCAGAGCTCAACTAAAGAAAGGAATAACGATTAACGGAGAATGAAACAGGATTCAGGTGAGTTTCTAGCCCCATTTCTTGTTATGTTTTCGGGGTTGTGTGCATACTCGATGTGATTTGTTAATACACTTATCCTAAGTGATAAGTGTATGCCATATGTGATATATGTGAAAGGTATGAATGATTGTTTATCGATACATGAACGATCTTCGAATATTGCACGTACTGTCAAGTTATAATTATGGATATGAATGCTATGTATAATGTATGAATGATGTGTGCGTATGTTATGAATGAATGTAAGAGATGGCAAGGTACAGAAGAAAGGGACTGAGCCCTAATAATACTCAAGGAAGAAAGGGATTGGACCCTAATAATATCCCAGGCAGAATAGGGACCGAGCACTAATAAATCTCGAGGTAGAAAGAGACTGAGCCCTAATAATACTCAAGGTAGAAATGGGACTGGACCCTAATAATATCGGAGGCAGAAAAAGGGACCGAACCCTAATAATATCCGAGACAGAATTGAATAATGTAAAGTAGAAATTTAAAATAAAGTATGAAGGTAAGTATGTATATTATGAACGGAGTATGAGAATATGAAGTATGTATGAAAGTACGTAGTTATGAATGTATTGTATGTTCTATGATTAACTAGAACTCACTCAGCGTAGCTGACATTTAGTATGCACGCAGGTGAGTAGAAGGATATAGCTGGCTTGAGTGGGGGACACGTGGCAGAAGAATAAGAGACCTGCATCTGAAGACTCAAGACGTTTTATAACTTATGTTTTTGATTTGAAAGACAATATGATTGATAAGACAAAGTGTTGGATTAATGTGTATTGTTTTATGAATGTTTTAATATTCCGCGAATGTTTTTATTAACTCTGATGCTTAGAACTATGTTAATGAGTAAATCTAACGTCCAATGTAGGGCACAGGTAATGGGGCCTTACAATAGAATATCAATTAAATAGTAAAGACAAAATAAGATCTAAATTCCTATTCTTCTCTCTAGCATGCAATCCTAAGTGTCTTCAAACAATCTTGATAATCATATCATGTGATAGCCTGCATATGCGTTAAAAATACAAATAGGTTTGGTCAACACTAGGTTGACTGAGTAAAACACCAAATTTTGTGAATATATAATATTAAATAAAAGAGCAAACTGTGTCAAGTGAGATAAGCAATTTAACCAATAAGCAAGTTAATATGTTGTCGGTAAGCTCGATGTCAGACGAACTGAACGATGGCTAACACGACAGACGCATGATCATACTAGACTACGAATATGCTGGACCTCTCCGACATGTATTCAAATAAAGTATATAAGCATATAACACGTTAGGTATAAACTATTAAACACACAAGACTAACAGTTGCAAGTTTGAGCATTAAATGATATTAAAATATCTACGAACGCATATGTCCCTAAAACGGTAAAAATGGGTTAAAAGGGGGAATGAGATACTCACCTTAACAGATGAGCAAACACGAATAAAATAATAAGAACGAAGATGGTAGATCAAGCGTTGACGGTAAAACCTATAACAATGTTTTAATGACGGTTAATTAAGCTTGAACAAGGCCGGCCTAACGAATTGACGAACATGCTGCCAAACGATGATGAAAATTAAATTGGTTTGAGGGTTAAGGACGACTAGGGTTAGGAGACGATGAGTGCAAGATTAATTGAATTTATATAAATGTTTATATGTATATCAATTAGGGTTAGGGTCGGCTTATAATAATACGGGTAAAAAGAAACCTTTTGATCGAATTAACGTAATTAGGACGTCGGTTAGGCCGCAATAAGAAGGTAAAACACGATCGTTGATTCAATTTCTATAATAACTACGAAAATTGAGGTCCAAGACACCATATTGTATAAACGGGTTCAAAATACCGGAATAAATTTGGATCGGGTAAACGGGTTAACCAGATTTTGGGTTATAATATAAAAATTACAATTTCGGCCCTAAAGTTTGAAGGTGGATACATTGTGAGATAAGAGTTTGGATTTTGGGTCAAAATTGCCTATAATTGAAAGTTATAAATATATATAATGCATAATTAATTAAATAATAATATAATAATAGTTAATCTTCTCGATAAATGTGGTAAAATTTCTCGAACATCGAAATGGGTCGGGTTTTAATAAAAATATAGTTTTTGAAAAGTCCTGGTTGTTACATTGCTCAAAGATTACGTGATCATGGTTTCCTGATTAAGTATGATCATAAACCCCATTTGCACTCAGGATCTCGATGTTATGAGTGGAAAAGGGACCTCCGATCCAAGTACATTGGTTATAACCAATTGGAAAAGACATTGCTTGCGCTATTACTACACTAAGTTTCATGGAATTGTATGATTTTTATGCACTTGTATCAAACTTGTGTGAACTCGCAAACTATTCAATTAGTTGATTATATTTCATGTGTATGCTACATGTACATTTATTAGAGGATGATATGACGAAGACACTAGAGTTTAGATTATTTAAATAATAAACAAAGTTGATGTTAGCTTTATTCCTTCCTTTGTAATTTGTTTATTTGAACACCTTTTGTACTTGAGATTTGAATGAAATAATGATATTTTTTTTCACTTAATAGTGTCACATGTGTTTTGAGTAATCTATACGTGACACTCGGGCGTTTCCGATTAAGCCGGGGTGTTACAGATTGGTATCAGAGTCGTGACTATAAGGTAGTGTTTGGTATGCAGTAATCATAGAGGGAATGGAATGATTTATTGCTTGGAAATGAAAAATATGGTGTTTGGTATCCATCAAAACCATTCCTTCCCACCCCCCCTTCTTTTTTTTCATTCCATCCTCATTCACCATACTTTCTTAACAACATCACCACCTAACAACATCAACCACCACCACTACCATAGCCACCACCACCTACCGCCACCTTCGCCGTATCCACCACCACCTCTGACGCCACCACCACCACCACCGTCGTCGCCACCACCGCCTTACCACTAGCTCTACCACCGCCTCTACGCCGCCGCCGCCACCATTGTCACCGTAACCACCACTACCATTTCCATCGTAACCACCACCTGACCTCAAGCACCGTCGCCACCACCCTACCATCGCCATCACTACCAATGCTACCATCGCTTGACCACCGCCACCACCACCTGACCTCAACCACCGTCGCCACCACCCTACCATCGCCATCACTACCAATGCTACCATCGCTTGACCACCACCACCACCCCCATAACCACCGCCCTTGATGCCTCACCGCTACTACCACCATTGTCGCCACCGCCATTTTTTTTTGTAAAATAACTTACTCTAAGAAAAAAGTGTTTTTATTATTTATATTTCATTCCTATAATTTTTTGGATACCAAATAACATTAACTAATGATTCTTTTCATTCCCATAGGTTAACCAAATAAGACAAATGAATGGTAATGATCCATTTCATTCCCTTGTTCATTACATTCCTTCTCCCATTCCATCCCCCCTTCATTCCATTACCTCCAACCAAACATAACCTAAGATATAAAATTAGACGTAGTTTTCTTGTTAGTTATAGTTTATTTGCTTAATTGTTTAGGTTGCATGATTAGAAATTATATCAATTAATCAATCAACCAATCTTACCCAGTGGAATCCCACCAATAGCAAAGCTATAAGTAGAGTCTGAGGAGGGTGCGATGTAGGCACATTGTACCTCTATCCAATGGGATAGAGAGGTGGCTTCTAGAGAGACCCTCAGCTCTCATGATTAGAAATTATATGGGCCTTATTTGATTGTTCAATGCACTTGCTTAATATTTGATTATCAGTTTATTTACGCCACATGTACACAAATCACACACACAAGTCCAAGGCTTATGCCTAAAACAAACATTTTCAATAATCGATTTTTTTTCGGTTTTACGATATTTCTTCTTTTTAAAAATGGTTCTTCGTGGCAGGTATGTAGTAACTGTAAGGGGGACATGCTAGTTTTCCTAACTCTTGACACCAAGGTTATTGAAACCTGAGGATAAGCAATGCGCATAAATCCCAATCTGATGCGGGACCCGGTTGCTTACCTGGAGAGTTCCGAAAGGGTGTGAAACCTATTAAGACAAAGCATACCTCCTTCAACTCCATATGAATCACAACTTTAAGCTTTCAAACGTGACCATGTTCTCTTTATGAAAAGAATATGGATACACTCCTAAGGATGTCATGCAAGTCATGGTGGTTCATGCGACGTGTGACTTCGACCCTCAATTTTTACAATGTGTTTAACTGAAAGTCTATCAAATCGTGGTGATACACAAATACCCAAATTTTGATTCGATCTTTGATATTTGGAAAATTTTTGAACTCGTTAAATCTAACACAGATCTCAGATCCGATCTATGTATAATTAACCTAATACGGATCTAGTTCGTAATTGCCATTGATCGTTAGTAATACGTTATAGATATATATTAATTGTATGAATGTGTATAATAATATTAGTATGAAGCTTGAGAGTGAATCTGGGCAGAGGTTCGATAATTAAACTCAAATGCTTAAATTAATCTATGGATTAAAACCACTATATATAAAAGACGAGTCTGATTCGTTAACATTCCATAACGAATCAGACACCGCCTTCGTTACAATAACTATAACAAAATAAGTCTTAACGAAACACCCCCAGATTTGTTAAACATCCTTAACGAATCAGGATGGATATTAACTTAGATCTAGTTCGCTAAACATCCTTAGCGAACTAGACTATACTCTAACGAACTACATAAATATCTTAATATTTTATTACATAAATAAAATGACAAATACATTAATGATAGATACAACGACTCGAGACGCAAAACCGTGTACTAACAGAGACCCCCTCGTCTTGAGCTCTTTGTCTTTACTTTACTTGAAGCGCTTGGACCGCCAATCTCTGCAACTATGAATCCCGTTCTCATAACATACACGCACGACGCGTTGTAACTGCATAGCCAGATCATAGTCTTCATTGCGCTCGATCAATATCTTATTCTTGTGTAGCATGTCGTTGTCGGTCTCAGTTAAGTTAACAAGCCACATCGGATCGATGATCTTGATTAGCTCGGTCTTTAACCCTTTACCCAGGACAATGACGGCCTTGCCAGTTCGGTTGTCGTAGTACCAGCGGTTGAAATATAAATACATGTGTTGGTTCATCGTCTTCACCGGCACACGCTTCATCGTCTTCGGTGGCTTTACCTTAAGAACCAGTTTTCTCCAGCCAGTTCTTGGGTCAATCTCATCGAGACGCTTACAAATAGGGACCTGTGGCTTAAGAAACTTAAACACATGGTTGACCTCAAATAACAGATGTTTATGAAACCAATCTGCTAATCGATTTCCCCCACGGTTGATAAATGGACGACATGCAAGGGTCCGAACGTCCCAACTTGGTAATAAGAGAACATCAGTTATCTTCTCATAATATTGGACCCCTTTCTTCCATTTAATAATACACACTTTCAAATCAAAATCAAATAACCAAGAGATAATATCACCTTGAACCTTTCCCACGGTCTTGAATGACGTTATTTGATTGGCTTTAGCCCGAGCAATAGCTTCATTCTTCTGTTCCTGATACACATACCGATACGCATCAATAATCTTACTAGATTTCTTACTTCGATAACCAAACCATCTTTGAATGTCAGCATCAGTCGTGTTTTCAAGCGAATCAAATCTTGTATCAACCACCCTTTTACCTTTTGACACTTTATCCAACTCGTCTTCAGCTACTTTGAATGTTTCCTCAGTAAATACTGGAGCACCCTGATCAACATTAGTGTGTTGAAACAGATCAGGGTATTCCTCAGCTGTAACATCCTCGACCTCAACCTCCTCGTCATTATAAATAAAGTTCATATTGATCTGAATTGTCGGAGCATTCAAGATCTCTTCATCGTTCTCAACCTCAACATCGGGCTCAGCTTCTAACACGATCAATTGATCATCATTCAATCCAAGCAATAACGAAATCTGCTTTCGTGTTAGAGACCTTTCCACAAACTGTCCCTCTACAATCTCATCCCGATTCACAACACTTCTCACCATTCCCTTTTCATCAACAAAAATAACTGTATTGGCCTCGATCATCTCAATTGGTTTGGCAGCCGTATAATCATGAAAAGTAACAATCTGCTTGCCTGAATCATCAACAGAACTCGTACCCGCACCAGAGGCTGGGTCTTGAGTTTGTTTAGTCTCACCACCAGCACCAGACTCATCCGGATCCTCATCATCATTCTTGTGCTTTTTCAGCGCGTCATCTTTGCATGTAAGTTGAAAATAACTCATTTTGTTCTTTAATTTTCACCCCCTGAGACTCAACAATCTCACGAAGGGCCTTTGTTTCCTTTTGACAGAAGGAAACATAGCTGAGCAGCTTCATCTGGTTCTCCATCATACGTTCTTGAGTCATACGATCCGCAGACATTTGATTTTCATACAAATGTAGTAGACTCAATACCATGCTCATCTGCTGATCGTGAGGTGATGCAACAAAAGAAGGAGGAAGAGGTTGAACTGGATCCATAGGATGACTTAGCCTCAGAAATGAAATGTCTGGTGGAGGCATCATTGTTGGTGTTGGAGGAACCACCGAGGTAGTAGTCGTCGGCCTTGGTATAGTAGATAAAACTGAGTGAGGAATCATACCAAGCTGTGGATCCGAAGTAAGCGTGGTCGTTAGAGTGAGTTCTGGGGTTCTAGTAGTAAGAGGCACCGCCGGACGTTGAGGTGTGGACGACCTTGGAGGTTGAACCACAAACGAGATGCCAGCACCAGCCGACACTCGACGCTTTGAAGAACCTTCTTGCACCAACCCCTTTCCTTTCCTTTTATGATGAGCAGCTATAGCACCAGCTATAGCACCAGCTAAAGCAGCGTCAACTTCACCAGGTTGTAAAGCAGGAGCATCACCCATAACATTACCAGCACCACCATCTCCACCATTATTACCTCCATCATTCCCATCATCACCTCCATCATTCCCACCTAGTCCCTCCTCACGCTCAGAATCCGAATCATCATGGATCCAGCGATCATTGTCAGGACATACATATTCTGGATTCACCAAATGACCAATCAAACGTTTGGTCCTAGGTGTCTCCTTTCGATAGATCTTCATTCTTCGGATAGTATCTGCCGACATGTGATCGAGTTCCAACACATCATTTACCAATGTTTGATGGAATCAAGTCTTGAATAATTAACTAGAGGAAACGTGGATACATTAAGAACTTCTTCTTTTGAATTGTTTGAAGACACTGTTCTTTAAGATGATAGAAGATCATATCTGAGAAGTTAAACGGCTTGTTAAGAACAAGTGCCACAAAAGCCGACTGCAACATGATACGACATTCATCAGACCCACCTTTACGACCTCCCAAGCAATGCATCAACACATGCATTAGATACTTGTAAGTTGGACACAAACCAATCTTGTTGTACATAGAATCACCAATATCACGTCCTTAGAAGACACAACGAAATAAACCCTTGATCAATTCATTGTTAAATTCACAAGGATTGTCAATATTATCTCCAAATTGAAGTACATGTCGGATCACATCAATATCAACGGTGATAGGCATTTGGTTGATTGTGGATGTGATTTGGTTCTCAACTTCAATGTATCTCGCCATATTCCAGAATTGATGAATGATGCTTAGATAAACCTTAGGCCGAGTAGTCACAGCAAAGTTGATAACTGATCGTCTAAGAAAAGCTAACAAATCCCCAAGCACATCTTCATCGGCAAAGTTTGTACCGACAAAGGCACAAACGTTATGACGTCTATCAAATGGAAGCAAAGGAACATCCTGAGCTTGTTGATCTTGTGGTGCATCAACAGGCGGATCTTGAGCGACGTTATTAGCCATAAATCTAAAATAAATAACATCGAGAATCAGTAATATTTAAAGATCATAAAAGTAAAAATTTGTAAAATGTTTAAAGTAATCACTTAAAGATTAATAATAAAATTAATTTAATTAGAAAAATTAAATTTTAATATGTCATTCGTTAAATAATCCAGCTGATTCGCTACAGAATCATCTGATTCGCTATCAAGTAAATATGTAACGAATTAAGAATTAGCGAATTACTATGGACAGATAACGAACTAACCTCTAGTTTGTTATAATTTACACATATCAAACTGATTCGTTAGAAACATTGATTCGCTCATTCTAATTCGTTTGAATTGCTTAACGAATTGGACATGAATTAGTTCCAATTCGCTAAGCATAACGAATGGCCTTCACAGCTTAATTTTTGACTTCTCTGGTCATGGTCAAAATTAACCAAGAACACCAAAAGTCAAAAGTGTAAATCAGATCTTGATTATCCCATAATCTTCGATGAATATCCAAACAAATGACCATAAAGATCTCGGAAACTCATTACGATTAAACTGGTATTAAAATGATAGTTCAAAATATGATAAAAGTTCAGTAAGTTAGGGTTTTAAACAAAGCATAAAATCCCGATAGTCAAAGGTCATAATTAACCCAACAATCAACAATCAAAATATGATTAAAGATCACCATTGATCTCGGAAATCCATTCTGATTACAATGACATCAAAAAGAGATTAAATATCATAGGAATAAGCACACCGATAAAGGTTTATGTAAACCTTAAACACTCGATAACAAAATATCATAACCTATCAAATCTGTGCCATTTTTGATGAAACCACAAAGATGTGATCATCTATACCTTAGGAACTCAAAGGTGTAATCAAAATGTTGAAAATCATAGGTTGAGAATTCTGAAAATTTTTGGCAGGGTAACAGTATAAAGTGAAGAAGAAGAGTGAATAGTAGGACGGTTCATATGCACACCGTCCTATATACACTGACATTGCATGATTCCCAAAGTAACGAATCAGACGATTCGTTCAAAATTTGAATTAACGAATCAGGTGATTCGTTAGTTTTAAAGTAACACGTGTCATCACGAATCATATTTTATTCTTGTCTAATTCGTTAACATATGCATAACGAATTGAAGTCATTCGTTACAGAGTGAGGAAGCGAATTAGGGTAACGAACTAGGATGTAGTTCGTTAGAATGACCTAATTCGTTATTCATAATTAACGAATCACTCATAAAAAATTTTTAAATTTTAAATGGAAAATTTTAAATAAATGAATTAATAAATAATGAAAAAAATAATAAATAAAGAATTAAATAATTGTAAGTTTACCTTAAAATGTATTACCGAGGACCTTTATCTCGATAATTGAATACCTTAACACCGTTTCAAATTTTGAAACACTTAACTTAAATCTAAATAATGTTAGAGAAAGCGGCAGCTCTCTTTGCATCGATTAAAATAAAATAAATATTTAAATAATATGTAAACTAGAAAAACAAAATCTTTTTGATATTTTTGATTTTTTTTTGTCATAAAACTAAATATTTACCAGAAAATTATCCGAAAATTTAAAACAAGAAAATATTTTTGTGTTTTTGTATGATTTTCAAAAGCAGTACATATTTTTGGATTTTTGTCGAGTTTGAGCAAGAATCATATTGACCAAATTGCCTTTCCATCACAGCTTTATATTTCAGCGATATTGTGACTGGCGTTAAGTCGGTCATTGGTATTGTTGTCCACTTAAATCTATAATAACAAACTTTCAAGTATTTTTATGATATGATTAATGGTTCAATTAGAGCACAGAATATCATAAACTATCAGCCTCTAATCTTGGTTCAAGCTTAATTTGATTTTTGCCATATCACCCCAACTTGACTTAAACCATTATATTGTAGATCAAAATTTGAATTTTATAGAAATTTCTTAGCAATGCATTGAATTTCTTTTACTATGAGTGAATATGCACGAGTCCATCTGTCGGCTTACATAAATTGTATCCCCTGGGGTCCGTTTCTTAATGGTTTTGAGACGCGCGTAAGGGAGGAACAATGTATGACTAACAGCGGATTTTGATCAAGTCAGTAATTTGGATTTGTACGAGTACAACAGTGAGCTAGTTTAATGACTTTGGGTTTGCTCTAAAAGCGAGTGAAATATCCATGCATATGAATACCCAGATGATTAAGCCGCATAAAAACTCACAGTGTCAAGAACCTCAAAGCTTGTTATTTGCTTTATTTTATTTTTGGGTGATTAAACAAGTATAAGGCTTGAGTATGACAGGTTATTGCATTTCTTCCATCCTCACCGAGACTTTTTCTAGAGACTAACACCTCTTTCAATTTGGCGTTTCTTTATGTTTATATCACATACTTTACTCTACTTGTTTGTTTTAAGACCTACCAATGGACCAATGCAATTAAACACACAGTCTTTTAAGCTTATTTCTTGCAGGATTTGGGGTCAAGATAGTCAATGTACTATCATTTTCTCTTTTTGCTTCAAAAACTCAAAATTTTAAGGAGTATAAAACAAAAATAAAGATAAATTTAATCGCCCTAGTTAACTTAAATTTATAAATAAATGGCTAACCTATCAATTCAACAAGTGAATAATAGGACCAAGACATGCAAGCATGCTTCACAAACTTAAATAACCGACATAATTTTCTGCGAGAAAATAATCTAAAACTCATAACGAACGCCCCAACTACTTTCCATTATCAGGTGAATGGCTAACCCGATCATTTACAAGTAAATGTCAGGACCAAACATATACAAGTACATGTCCTTCAAATTTGGGTAATTGACATACTTTTCAGCGAACATATGGAAAAATCTTTTTGGTTTTTCTCTATACATACATTAAAACACAATATTTTTGTCTTTTTCAAATTTTCTTATAAACAGAATAAACTTCACAATCTTTTTGGATTTTCGGATTTTTCTGTACAAACTAAAAAACACAATCTTTTTGACCTTTCAAATTTTAAAAATTTTTGGATTTTCAAAATATTTTAAGAAAAACAGTAAACAAAAGAAATCACAATATTTTTTATTTTTCAAAATTTTCAAATGTTTTTTGGATTATAAAATTTTTAATGTTTTTGGGTTTTATCTATACAAACGAGAAGCACACTATTTTTGTATTTTCTAATGTTTCACCCCCTAAAACCTAAAACCAAAGTATAATTTTAAAATAAAATTGACAGAAAAGAAAGATAGTCATCCTTCTTTCAGGATATCAATGAGGGTCTTCAATCCATTTAAACCAAGCAAAAATTGAAAACGCGTTTTATCAAAGGCTTTGGTAAATAGATCGGCTTTCTGAAAGTCAGTATGTACTTTCTCAAGGTCAATTAACTTCTTCTCAAAGCAATCCCGAATAAAATGATATCGAATTTCGATATGTTTAGTTTTAGAATGTTGTACGGGATTCTTTGTGATAGGTATTGCAGCAGAGTTATCAATCAAACTAGGAGCAGTAAGAAACTTCAAACCGTAGTCGCGAAGATGTTGTATCCACAAAAAAACTGGGAACAGCAACTCGAGGCTGCAACATACTCAGCTTAAGAGGTTGAAGTGGAGACCGTTGTCTGCTTCTTAAACTGCCAGGAAACAAGCCGGTTTCCTAAAAATTGACACTCTGCCGTGGTTGATTTGAAGTTGATCTTGCAACCTCCATAGTCTGAGTCTGAAAAGCAGTAAGCTCAAAGTTATCGTCCTTGGGGTACCACAACCCGATGTCCGGATTTCCCCTCAGATACTGAAGAATTCGCTTAACCGCAGCTAGGTGAGTCACTTGGGGACTTGCTTGAAATCTAGCACAAAGACAAACAGCAAACATAATGTCGGGACGAGAAGCCGTTAGATATATTAAAGATCCGATCATGGCACTATAAAGGGTAGGATCAACGGTATCCTCCAATTCATCCGGTGATAAATTGTGACCCACGGGGAGAGGAGACGAAGGGATCTTTCCGGCATATATCTTGAATCGGCTCAAGACATCGTTCACATACTTGGTCTGGTGAATAAAGATTCTGTTCGCAGACTGGTGAACCTGCAACCCTAAAAAGAAATTCATCTCTCCCACCGAGCTCATCTCGAACTTCGTTTGCATGGACTTCTCGAACTCCTTACATAACGTGTCGTTTGTAGACCCAAAGATAATGTCGTCGACATAAATCTGAACTAGGAGAATATCATCACCAACAGCCTTATGAAATAAAGTGCAGTCGACAATCCCTCTCTTGAAGCCTTTATCAGTCATATGGTCGGCGAGCGTGCCACACCAAGCTCTCGGGGCTTGATGTAGACCATACAGGGCCTTGTTTTATCGGTAAACTCTGTCCGGATAATCAGAATCTTCAAAACCAAGAGGCTATAAAACGAACACTTCCTCGTGTAGTTCACCATTGAGAAAATCACTTTTCACATCCATTTGATAGACCTTGATATTCTTATACGCAGCATATGCCAGAAAGATTCGAATCGACTCTAATCTTGCAACTGGAGCATATACTTCTGTGTAATCAATACCCTCTTGCTGATGAAAACTTTGAACCACTAATCGTGCCTTGTTTCGTACGATCACACCTCGATCGTCTTTCTAACACTTAAATACCCACTTAGTCGGAATAGCTTTCTTGACTCTAGCAGGTTTGTCTATTAAATCCCAAACACCCAAACGTGCAAATTGCTGTAATTCTTCTTGCATAGCTTCTACCCAAGAAGGATCTTGAAGAGCCATACGTGGTGTCGTTGGCTCAACTTGGGATAGAAAGAAAGTGAATTTAGCAACATTACAATTCCAGAGGAATGTAAATCTGCATAAGCACACAATACGTTATTCTCACTTGACGAAGCAACTTGATGACGTGTTTGTACGCCCACATCAAGTTCTCCAATGATGTTTTCCTGTGGATGATAATTATGAATCCGAAGAGTGGGATTCTCAGAAACAAAAATATTATCAAATAAGTTAGTTTAATGTTCACCAAGTTTAGGAGATGAAACATTATCACTGTCAAGTACAATAACTGGATCATCAACTTGATTGTCATCAGAAGAAGTAGATATATTATCAACCTGATTATCATCACATGGATCTTCAGTTGGAGCAGGAGTTGTAGCTTCAACATCATTAGAACTTGAAAATCTTGGATGGCCAAATGATCTTCAAAGTATGCTCAAACCAGATCTTCGTCTATGTTTTCAGTCGATGGAGTAAACGAATTAAATAAGCCATCATAGTCAAACATCCAGTCGGGACCTTTCCCTTGAGGAGGAGTGGTGTACTTTTGATAGTCCACATGATACCATTCCTCAACACAACCAGAAGTGAAATTAAAACCTATTTTTTTTGGAGACGCATACCCCAAGAAATATCCTTCAATGGCCTTTTCTTCAAACTTACTCGCATCCTTCTTCAGCATTGTACAAGGACACCCAAAAGGTTCCAAATACTTTAAGTTAGGCTTTTGAATGTTTAAAAGCTCGTAACTTGTCTTCTTGGGTCGTTTAACAGTTAAAACCCGATTAAGTGTATAACAAGCTGTATTCACCGCCTCATTCCAGAATTGGACGAAAGCTTAGAATCAGCAAGCATAGTTCTTGCAGCTTCAATCAAAGTTCTATTCTTTCGTTCAGCAACACCGTTTTGTTGCGGTACATAGGGTGCACTGTATTCTCGGTGAATTCCTCTTTGAATGCAAAAGAAATCCAATACAGTGTTCTTGAATTCAGTATCATTATCACTTAGAATTCTCCTCACTTTTTGTTTGTATAGTGATTCGATCTTAGTAATAAGGTTTTGTACCAAAACAGGCGTTTGATCTTTCGAACTCATAAATAACACCCATGAGTATCTTGAATAATCATCCGTGACAACAAGACAATACCAATCCCCAGAGATACTAGCACGATTCACAGGACCAAACAAATCCATATGAAGTCGTTCAAGAGGAGTATCAATGGAATTCAATAACTTAGAAGGATGAGACTTTTTCTTTTGCTTACCCTTATTGCATGCAATGCAGTGATCAGATAACTTAAAGTTCTTCAACAAGACACCCTCAACTAAGTCATTAGCCATTAAATAATTCATCTTTTGAACATGTATGTGACCCATTCTACGATGCCATAAAATAGAATCCTTTTCGGTTGCTTTTGAGACAAAACATGTTTTGATAGACGTTGATACTTTAGAACTAATATTTAAGACATAAATATCATTTGATCGTGGTGATCGCATGACAACCATGTCCTCAGGAATCACGTATCCCGGTTTCAAGATAAGACACTCTTTATCAGTAAATACTGTGGTATACTTTTTATCGCAAATTTGCGACACACTCAATAAATTATGGTCCACCTTGTCACAGTAATTGACCTTTTCAAAAGTAATGTGACCATTCGAAACTTCACCTTCTTGTGTAATCATGCCCCCAAAATTCCCAAAAAATGCTACAAAACCCCCTTGAATATTCCTCACATTGGTTAATAGGTTGAGATTTCCAGTGATATGACGAGAACATCCACTATCCATTATCTAGTTTTCACCAGAAATGGTCTTGGATGTACCCTACACACAAAGTAAAAGTGATTAGTTCAAAAAGGCAGCCCAGGCCTCAGTCTTGGGCACCTTTTGAGTTTCTCTTTAATTATTAACTTGAACAGATTTCAACTGTTGTTCAGCCACTTGAGTATAAGTTACCGGCTTCTTAGACTTTCTTCTTAGATAAGCAGCTTGAACAATGTTTGAATTTGTGTTTCTACAAATGGGCTTAGTTGGAACGAATTTTGGTTTCACTTGACCATGTGTTTCATTTACATGAATTACCTTACGAGGATTCACGTTTGAATACCTGATATGTGTATCATCCTCACACGACACAGGTCGTTTTAAAATCTCCTTTATCACAGGAACCAGTTTGAATGGTCCTTGACAAAAGGATGGAGATTCTGAGATTTCTGTTGACCACAATTTCTCACCATATGACCTTGTTGACCACACAAAAAGCAACTTCGCATGTCAACATGACCATGTTGAGGTTTGGTAGAAACATATGCAACAAAGGTTGATAACTTACATTTTCAGTGAAACGTTTGGCCAAATAATCAGAAGTTACAGACT
>NW_027503738.1:0-36114 GCF_021521415.1 Bidens hawaiensis
ACAGCACCCTTCGCCGCAAGGTCAACTCTACATTCCTTCGCTTGGTGACCTATCTTTCCGCATCTTTGACACTTGACACGGTCACACTGACCAACATGATGAAAGTTGCACCTGTTGCACTTTGGATATTTCCCAGCATATCCGCTCGAAACCTGCCCGCTACCGTTGTTGTTGTTGTTGTGATTCTGAGTGTTAAAGCTCCGAGTAAATTCGGGCTTACGGTAGTGTTGTTGCGGTGGGAGGTTTGAGGATGAAGATATGGTGTTGTCAAACTTTCTCTTCCCACTGTTCGAGTTGCTGTTGTTGTTATTGTCGTTACTCTGGTTGTCACGGGCTTTAACGGTCGAACTCCTCGGTGGTAACGCACCCTGGGTCACAGCCTGATCCGTCATTTTGTGAGCCAAACGGATCGCTTCCTGGATCGTGGCTGGTCTGGAAGACGTCACCATACCCTGAATCTGTGGTGCTAACCCATCAATGTACATCTCTATCCTCTTGCTCGGCGGATCCACCATCCGCGGACACATCACAGCCAACTCGTGCGAACGAGTAGTGTAGGCTTCAATCTCCGAACCCACCATCTTCAACGACCAAAACTCTGACTCGAACTTCGAAATGTCTTCCCTCGGACAGTACTCCTCTCGCATCATGCTTTTGAACTCCTCCCAGTTCATCGCGTTAGCCAGTTCCAATCCAAGGATCTGGACGTTCGAATTCCACCAAGTGAGGGCGGAATCCTCAAGTGTCCCAGCAGCGAATTTGACCCTATTGGCAGGGGGACAGTTATACATCTCAAAGGCCGACTCGGCCTTCTCAGCCCAACGCAGGAAGCCTATAGCTCCCTCAGTGCCCTTAAACGTACTGGGCTTGCAGTCAAGGTAGTTCTTGAAGGTACATGTTCCATTCGGACCTCCTGTTTGATTCTGAACGTGTGCGGCTAAAGCGGCAGCAACATGGTCATTCAGCAGAGTTTGAAGTTCAGCTGCAGTCATGCTGATGTTACCACGTCCTCGTCCAGCGTTTCTTCCGGCCATTTCCTTCCTCAGGCTCCTCTTCGGGATCTTCTTCAGGTTCTACTTCAGGCTCTGCCTCGGGCTCGGCCTCAGGCTCTGCCTCAGGTTCTGCTGCGTTCTGAGCAAGTTGCATTTGTAGGTCATCGCAACGCTCGAGTGCTATCTCAGTTCGGGTCCTTGCTTCTTGGAGTTGCTCTTGCAAGTCTATCACCTCGGCTTGCATCTTCATCATAACCTTCGTTTGTTGCTCCCTAGTCTCTTGCAATTCTTTCATTGCCGCTGCCATGCGGGCAATCTCCTCCTGAGTCTCTGTTCCGTCTTTAAACAGTCTGGCAACATTTTCTCTCGTGTAGCGCATGTAACCCACATCACGCTCCAAACAAGAAACGACAGCTGCGAGAACTCGCTCCACAGGTTCGGTTATGGGTAGTAGGGTGTTAGGATAAGCAGGATGGTTCGGGTGAGGCAATGGGGGAACTTGTTCGCGATAGACCATACGTCTGATCATGTTGGGGGTACCAATCCCAGCTAACGTCGTTTTCATACATGCCTCCGGATAGGCGGTACCTCTTCGGTGCAGGAGCTTCGAGTTCCGGGACTACACGGGGTGGCGAGGTGGTAGGTAACTGCGGTTCCTTCCCGTGAGCATGCGTCATCGAATCGGATGATGATGAGGGTGGCGTCGACATTCCTACAGCAAAGCCGTGTATGTGCGAGCGTATGAGTGAAAGAGGTAAAGAAATAAGATTTCAAGACTACACAAACCTATGCAGTGCGTATCATTATAACTAATGGGTCGTCGCGGTTATAGTCTAGTATGCATGCAGCTTCTAGTTCGCTATAACCAATGGCTCTGATACCAATCTGTCACACCCTCAAAATCCACTAACGGAGTTTTACCGTCAGAGGGTGTGAACTGGCAGGATCGGAATCATTAGTTATAATCAAACCAAAGAAAAACGTTTAAATGTAAGTAAGTGCGGAAGCGTAAAACCTTAATTCAAAAGTTGCGTCACGCAGGACGACTTAAAACCAAATGTAACTGTTAAAATTAAGTTTGCAGAATATAAGTATTTTCGTTTAATGCATGCTCCTAAACCGCGCGCCCGCCTCGGCTACCTGAGAATAACATACTAAAAGTGTCAACACAAGGTTGGTGAGTTCACAAGTTAAATAAGATAAATCGTTTAGCGTTTTGCGTAACCTCGTTACGGCGTTTCAGTGTTGCGTAACCTCGTTACGACGTTTAAGTGTTGCGTAACCTCGTTACGACGTTTAAGTGTTGCGTAACCTCGTTACGACGTTTAAGTGTTGCGTAACCTCGTTACGACGTTTAAGTGTTTTGCATTACCAGATAGTGTTATGTCAAATTATATATCGATAGATAGCTAATCTATACAACAAGTATCGCTAAGTGGTTCGCGACCGAAGCTGACTGTTTATCAAGTGCCCGTCACCAGGTCAATCCAGACCATGGTAAGTGTTAGCCAAAATTACACCCACTCAACCTCCAGTTGAGCTTAACGTCGGGTGGGGTTTGTCAAACCCAGTAGTACTACTCAACAGTGACTCGCTATTCCAAATATTAACCGGTCCGATGTGTGGGACTTCAAATGTTACATTTGCCGCTTAGCCTTTACAAGTGATATATAATTTATAACAAAATCTTAAATATGCGTTTATCTCAGAAAAATACGTTTATCGGAGTATGTTATCTCCCCCAAGTGAAAAACGTTTGAAAACAGTTCAAAGAGCGGGGTAAGTGAAACTCACTGTTTGCGAAGAATATCCCGATCTAGATCACCAAGTGATGTGCGTCGTAGAAACTCTCTAGCGTTCTAAATAACAAAGAGATTTTCTAAGTATCGGTACGTTTAACGAGTCTCTAGACTCGGCACATAATACCTATGCACGTAACATATTTCGTGTTTCGTTTGTGAATTGTGTGTGACTTAAACAAGTACAATTGTGATACAATACATGAGTGAGCAATTACTTTCGTGTCACGTACTAACAACATACTTTACTAGCAATTATCCCCGTAAGGGCATTTTGGTCAACAAACAAAGATTAACTAACCATTATTCCCCATAAGGGCAATTTGGTCAATTCATGGCAATCAATTTACAACTATTCCCCGCAAGGGTATTTTGGTCAAAACACAACAATTATATAAAAACTATCATATTTCATGCATTTTTACACAACTCAGCAGCTAATTTCATTATGACAGAATTTTTACTTGAAAGATTGCACTAGTTCACCGATCATAACGTCTCAATTAATTCACCAAAAATCACCACAGAAGCATACATATCTTAGGTTTCCAGAACATATTTTATCTTATTTTTATTCCACATATTTTCTTATAATGACCAAAACATTACAGCAAACTCATATCAGTCAGATTCATGCGCAACAGAATGTTATTTGCAATCCCCGTTAAACGAAAAATCCAATAAATGCAAGACCACTTGGGTTTGGTTCCTAACTCAATGAGTCAACTTCCAGAAGTGGAACCAACCCAATTGGTCTCGTAGTTCATGAGATATAAGATTTACAACATAACCTAACAGCAGGTCTAACAGCTCAGCTTTGCACCACGTTTTTGTAAAATCATAAAAGTACACTTATACTTGTCCAAAAATTACAAACTTATACTTCATGAAAACTAGACTCAACCTAGTTTACTGCAGTACCCACAATCTCAACCAATTCTCACGTTTACACTTCGTTACAGTCACTTAAACATCGTATATACATTCTGTCCAGAATCTGTTCACATCAAAACTCAACATAATAACAATCTATGAACTATCATGCATCCATATAACCCTCTAGACACTATAACTACTATCCATGCATATCAATTACACCATACATACAAGATTAGGGTTTTATTTGCACTCACAATCAAGGACACAACAATTAACATGCAATACTATCAAAACTAGTTATCAAATCATCACTAATACACCATCAAATAAACAAGAATCATATGAACACCATGCATAGGAAAAAGTCGGACCTAGGGTTTGCAAGTTATACCTTCAAAACACCAATACAAGCAAGAGGAAGGTAGGAGATGATTAGAAACGGGTGTAGGATGCTTCAATTGTGAAAACCCAAGATTAAAACCAAGTGTTTGGTGTGTGTTTGTGAGTCGATCGCACGGAGGGGGGGGGGGGTCTAGCTGCCGTCGGTTTTTGTGAGGGGAAGGAGAGGAGTTAGGGTTTGTGATAATGATATATTTATAGATATACAAGTTACACTCTAGTCCCTAAACTTCCAAATGTTACATCTCTAGCCTAAATAGTTGGTTCCTGTTTCTTGTTTAACATTCCACATAACAATCAAGTAACACACATATATCTAACACATAATTAACACATAATTATTGTTTTGACGTTTGTCGTTTGTTTATCAATCGTTTGCGTCAACTCGTTTGCGTTTCGGTGCAAATCCCGAAAGACTACACATGTAGTAAGTGTTTAAGCGTCATTTAAACCCTAGTTTAAATGTAACGAAGTGTGCGTTATAGATTCAACGATCTTAAAGTTTGAATTGACGGAGTTGAGTTAACGGGGTTAACCTGAAATTGACGATTGTCACAAGAACAATGTATAATAACACGTAAGAACACAATGAAAAGCTTCAAAAAACACGTTATATTAAACATCGGGTGCTTAAGCACAATACAATACAATACTCGTTCATAATGACAAGGTGAACGGCCAAAACACACAAAACTGAACAACCCAAAAACCCTATACAAGTGATCTATTTATAGAGTAACCAACTAGCTAGCCCAACAAGAACCCAAAACGATCTCGGTTTACATATATAGCCCAATATAAACCCCAACTAAGCACAAACCATTAAGTCTAGGCCCAACAATCTCCCCCTTGGTTTGTAGCTTTGTTATTAATCATGTTCCATGTAATCAATGTCAGCATCCTTCAGACCACCTGCCCAAAACTTTGTTCTTATAATAGAGGCCGCCATATTGGCGAACTTCTTTGTAGCAATTTCAAAGATCGGGTCAGCTGTAACTTGAAATGTGTTGAGGGTCTTGATATCTTTCTCTCCAAACATCAGCAAGTCTCTTGGATCAACAAATCTGAATTGCCCCTTGCTCTTCTGTAAACGTATCACAACTGTGGCAGTCTCACTATTATACATCCAGAACCGTATATTATCCAATGTACCATCTAGAATGGCGTCAGGCACATGAATATGAATGGGTTTCTTTGTTGCAGGCCACATGACATTTACCATAGTCTTCCCGGTTCGTGGATCCCTAACTTCTTTGGCAATCTTAAAGAATGATCCGGTGGTCTTCATATTAGGAAATCCGGCATCAACTTGATGGCGAAGAAAATTCTCAGAAGTCTTTTGCTCGCTTTTCATGAGTTGGGTTGTAGAATGGAGCATTTATCAGGTCACTGAGATCCACATTTGTCCAGGACCCGTAGTCTTTCATTTTCTTGTAGTATTCAGTGCTCCCAAACCTTTGTTTAACCCACCACATATTCTTTACAGCATCAAAACCCCACGATACAACTCCGGAACTATCACCGTATTTATTCGATAATCCCTTTGGAAAGATGACTATGAACCTGTCTGGATGATCGGACGATTGAACATTTTGATTTGAATTCTTCATCACAAGAATCCTTTTCTGAACCCGATCCGATTTTTCTTTCGTCATTTGAGGTGCAGACATATATTGTTCCAGCATCTCAGGTTCATCAATATTTGCAGCTGGACGAGAACTGGAACTTCCACCTTGATCAACTTGAGCTGTCCTAGAAGATACAACATCACTATTCTTGAATTCATCTCCAAACTTGTGAATGAGTTTTTGTTGGAGGTCTAGGTACATAGCAGTTAATCCTCCCATGTTGGACTGAAGCTCTATAATCTTGGAATCTTTATCGGAGTTACTAGCTTCCAGTTATTGAATGCGTACATCTTTGACAACAGAGTCTTGTTCGAGTTCAAAGACTCGATGTTGGAGAGCTTGTACATCAACGGGAGCATCTTCAAGTACAACTCCCTTACCTTTGTTCTGAAGATATTTTTTTTGCATGGCAAGAATCTGAGCAATCTTGTCGGAAGCACCAGATCTTGATTAATCTTGATTATCTGGGCCGGATGATCCAGAAGGAGCGTCAGTGTGTTGAAAATCAGCCCCAAATTCAAACTCATGAGCAATGTCATCAAAAATATGATCGTGAGTCTAAGGCTCTGCGGTGGATGGGCTTGGATCAACATGAGTCTCAGGAACATTCGACTCAGGTTGATGTGGTTGATGCAGTAGGCTAGTTGTTGTTGGTGTTTCTGTTGGTGTTTTTGTTGTTGTTGCAGCTTCAGTAACCAGCACGACAAGTCTCAGATATTTCTTTCTTCGTTTTCGTGGAATGATCGGCGGCTGATTCCTCGGGGATATCATCATCTTCATTTACAGCGACTTCTTAAGGAAGCTTCAATGCAGTCGACTTTAGTAATTCATTAAAAGTCTCAAAATCTTTTAGTTGCTCATAAGTCGGAGCATTCTCTTTTTAACGTTGTTCTGTCTCTTCAACTTCATCATTTTAACTAATCTTAAAAGCAGCATCCCGCTTCTGAGATGGTGTCACATGCGCTTCAACAACTTGAGCAATAACAGGTACGGTTTCTATTTCGGTAAACCGGCCAAATCTAACCAGTTTGTGAAGACCCTGGTAGACGACTTTGGCCCCTTTTCTTGACTGTTTCATCAACCCAAAGGTTTTGGGTCCATTGACTTCATATCCAATGTCTCAACAGATCTAACGAGATCAGTGTAATGTTAGTCAAAGATTATCTGTAGAAACCGTGGATACATGAGAAACACCTCTTTCTTCTTTCCCTTCAGATTGCTCATCATCGCATCGAGAACGAACTTGGAATAGTTGTAATTTCAATTCATAATCAAAGCAACCACAGCCGACATCTGTGTGTGGCTAATCTCATCCAAACCTCCTTTTCGTCCCGACACACACGTAAAGAATGTGTGTATAAGAAATCTCCAATACTGGTGGAATAGCTTCTTGATCGCTGGAGCATAAGATCCCTCATAGCCCATTCTTGTAAGAATTCCGGAAACAACGTCAGTTGTGTATTCCGTTGAGTAATCAGGTTGATCCCCAAATAAAAGAACCTCTCGTATAATGGCCTCAGTGATAACGCACAGCTTCTTTTGTACTTTGGAGTCGATAGACACAACTCCACCTGATCCTTGCTAATTGATCGAAGCACTTTTCCAGAAGTCTGTGATCATGTTCTTGCAAATGACATGATTTTCTCGTAAGGCGTGAGAAATCATGCAAGTATTTAGGCCAACGATCATGGACTTGAACTCCTTGTGTGATAGAGGGGGATCAAACAAATGTCCAGCTATATTATGAGTGTCAACGAACTTTAAAGGAGCTTAATCAACCATTACTGGGTATCAACCAAAAGAACGAACACCGATTAAACTTGTGATTAGTATAACAAGAGAGGGTTTTTTGGCCAGATGATAATTAGGAGAGTGTGACATATCCAATTTTGAAAGTGATACCAATAATGGTGCTTGAAACCCCTTTTATATTCCAACCCATGTGGGCCGAGAACCCATGAGGAATCAAACCCGATGAGCCCAAACATAGAACAAGCCCAAAATCAAGTTCCAATAACTAGTAGACAAAATTTAAGTCCAAACCAATTTAATCACATCAAAGATAACCAGTTTAAGCACATATTTCGAGGAGAGTAGTATCGAAATAAAATAAATAGAACAAGTAAAAGATAAAAATAAATAATAAGATAAAAACAAAATTAACACGAAATACCAATATTTTTGAATTTTGCAAAATTGGGATCAAATTTCGGTTTTTATGGAGAAACCGCCTTTTGTGAAAAGATCCAAACATGAAATCATATCGTTTAAGATGCTGTCACAAGGATTCATGTTCAACGTTATTATGACATAAAGAGACAGGTTGATAGCAGGTATAACAAACTTAGTATGATTTTCATTGTATCAGTGATATGAATTAGGTTCAGTTCGGCATAAAGCTTAGATGGACATCACTTATGGACCTGTGATGCCTCCTATCTCTTCTCAAATCGTATTTGGCTTTCCCCAGATCACCCCAATTTGACTCCAACCCCCTAGTGCTTGATCAAGATTTTAAAGAAAGCAGTGAAACTTTGGACCTTAAGCCTATTGAAGGATAACAGCATGGATTATATACGTACTTAACTATTTTTTTAATAACATAATAATAACAATAACAAGCGCCTTTAGGTCCCGAATCTGGATCACTACAGTAAGATAGCACAATATATTGGTGATCAAGACACTAACGGGCTCGTGTATGACTGGGTAGTTACTTTTCTGCTTATCATTCAGAGAGATGTATCTGGAGACATGCACATTTCTTCAAAATGACTCTCCACAGTAAGTTTAGCATATTTAGTTTATATCACTTCAACTTTTAAGCATCATGGAATGCTACCATGCAAATCAAGGACTGTTCTAGAGCCTTTTAAGCTTAATAACTTCACCCGTTAGGCACACAAAAACAATTTATCTATCATTTTTCAAAGGTTGGATCAATTTTCATTTAAAAATATTTTGAAGCTTCTAAAAGGCTGTTAACTGAATAATCATATCATTTCCCATAGAGTTACAGAAGACACACACGTTAAGAACTCAGTCACCCTGGTCACTCTTCAGTTTTCAAGTAAATGGTTATCCCGTATAACCACAAGTGGTTAACAGGACCAAAACACATATGAGAATATGTGTCCCTCCAACTTGGAATGACCGACATAATTTTAAGTGAAGGAATTCAAAACACAAAAACACATCACAAGTATATCCTCTTCAAACTTGAGCAACCGACATAATTTTAAGCGAGAGTGAATATTGAAAAACGTAATCAAAACTTTTATTATTGATTTTTATTTATTTTTATAAAATGATAAACACGCACACACACTATTTTTGGCTTTTTGATTTTTCTCCCCCTAAATTTGTACAAATTTAGAAAATGTGTATAATTTTACACCAAAAAGACTCGATTCTCAAAACGAAGTATTTTAAGAAAACTCACAGGCACATTAAATTTGGCTGTTCCGACCGGTTTTGTAATTAAGTCCGCCACATTATTATCAGTGTGAACTTGTTCAAGATGAATCAGTTTTCGGTCGTAACAGTCACGAATAAAATGAATTTTAATATCATGTTCTTGGTTTTAGAGTGTTGAACCGGATTCTTAACAATTGCAATGGCATCATCATTATCACAAAAGATAGATGTGTCAAGAATTCCAAACCGTGATCCAGTAGTTGATTTTGGATCCAGATAACCTGTGAGCAGCAAGCTGATGCAGCAACATACTCTGCCATGAAATGAAGTGGACACTGTTTGTTGTTTCTTACACTGCCATGAAATGAGACGATCTCCTAAAAATTGGCATCTGTCAGATGTGGATTTCCTGTCAATGTCATCTCCACCATAATTGCTATCAGCAAAAGAATAAAGATCCAATTCTAACTTTTTGGGATACCAAAGGCCTAACTTCGGTTGTCCCTTCAGAAATCTAAAAATACATTTAACAGCAATTAAATGAGAGAGTTTAGGATTAGCCTGAAACCGAGCACATTGGCAGACTGCAAACATGATGTCGGGACGACTGGCGGAGATATACATCAGAGACCCGATCATTGATCAATAGTATGTTTGATCTACGGGACTCCCTTCCGGATCATATGTCAGGAGTGGTCTTTCCGCCATAAGAGTAATAGCACTCTTGGAATCTTGAAATTCAAATTTTGCAAACATATCTTCAACATATTTCCCTTGATGCAGCAAAATTCCCGTCGAGCTCTGACGAACCTGCAACCCCAGAAACGTAGTCATTACTCCCAATGAGCTCATCTCAAATCTTTTCTTCATTACTTCTTCAAATTCTGTACACAACTCAGCACTGATGGATCCAAAGATGATGTCATCCACATAAATCTGAACTAGGATCAAATCTTTCCCGATAGTTTTAAGGAACAGAGTTTGATCAATAGTTCCCCGTTTGTAACCATGACCCAGAAGATGAGCTGTCAGCGTAGCATACCACGCCCGAGGGGCTTGATGAAGCCCATACAATGCTTTGTCTAACTTGTAGACTTGATTGGGTTTCTTGGAATCAACAAACCCGGTGGCTGATCCACGTAGATCTCTTCTTTGACTTCGCCGTACAAAAACGTAGTCTTAACATCCATCTGATATACCGTGAACCCCATGAATGACGCATAGGACAGAAAAGTTCTGCTGGCCTCAAGTCTGGCCATGGGATCATATACTTCCGTGTAGTCTAACCCTTCAACTTGACGAAAACCACGAACTACCAATCGTGCCTTGTTTCTAATGATAACCCCTGTGTCATATTGTTTTTTTCCGGAAAACCCATCTCGTATCGAGCACTTTCTTTCCTTCCGGTAGCTCAACCAATCACCAGACTTTCAACTTATAAAATTGATTCAATTCTTCATGCATAGCGTCTACCCAGCTCGGTTCCTGAAGATACATTTCTACTGACTTTGGCTCAATCTGAGAGATGAAATAGGAAAACAAACAGTTGTTTATGTGACATGTCTGACTTCTGGTGTACACACCTGTTTCAAGTGGATCTATGACATTCTCAATTGGATGACTTTTCTGAACTCTTGATGGAACTAATTGTTCGGAGACATCACTGGTAGAATGCAGGTTTGACAAACTATCATCAACCTCAGTGAGAGGATTCTTCCATCCAGAAGTCGTTGTACTATGTGAGTACTAGCTACTAACGACATATTCATTTGGAATGGCATCGGGAAATAGAGTGCTCCCAAAAATATGACGAATAGGACTCTCCCCCTCAACTGATGACGTATTTTTTTATGGAGTTGGTGAAGACACTGTTGTAGTAACCTTGTATAGATTGACTGACTAGCATGGACGGAGTAGCATTGAGTGGTTCGGTTAGATCATCATCCAGAACTAGAGATATATGAGACACTGCATGTTGATCTTCTTTCTTAGTGTCTATGTTAGCATTACCCGAGATGTTTGAGTTGATGACCGGAAGCACATTGAATGGTTTGAAAAGTTCATTGTAATCGAATAACCAGTCAGGACCGACACGAGCATCGGCCTCGTTTTCTTCTAACCAACGAACATCATATGACTCCAGAATCTACTTGGTTGACTTATTGTATACTCTGTATGAAGTACGACAAGCATAACCAGCGAAGTAACAATCATTAGCTTTGGCCCCAAATTTCGGAGTTGACTCAGGATTCAGTAGATACACGGGCAATCGAATGCTCTGAAATGTGCAACAGTGGGCTTATGACCATAGACAATCTCATATGGAGTTATCATTTGAGACTTGTTGATTATCACCCGATTCTGAACGTAGCATGTTGTATTAATAGCTTCAGCCCAGAAAAATTATGGCAGTTTAGAGTCACACAGCATGGTTCTTTCTGCTTCTATAAGAATCATGTTTCTTCTTTCAGCCACCCAATTTTGTTGCAGTGTACGAGGTGAGCTGTACTGGCGAAGCACTCCTCTTTCTGAGCAAAAATGATTCAATGAGGCATTTCCCGTACCATTGTCGCAACGAATGCCTTTCAACTTCAAGTTAAGCTGACTCTCCATAAGCACCACGAATCTCTTGATCAGTTCTGCAGTTTCACTCTTATTTGACAAGAAAAACACACAAGTAAAACATGAGTAGTCATCAGTAATAACAAGACAATAAAAACTGCGGGAAAGACTCAGAACATGAACTGGACCGAAAATATCCATATGTAGCAATTGAAAGACTGATGAAATGGTATTAATCAATTTTGGCTTATGAGTTTTCCAATGATGTTTACCCAAAGCACAAGCCACACATTTTTCAATAGTAACAATATATTTAACGGGTAAGCCACGTACCAAATCATTTTTAGTAAGATGGTTCAAGTTTTTTTATATTAGCATGACCAAGACGCCGATGCCAAAGCATGGCATTAGGTTCAGACACTTTTGAAAACAAGCAGGTTATTTCATCAAGAACATTATTGTTCATGTCGATCACATAAGCGTTATCTTTTCTTTGTGATCAAACAAGAATCCATTCTTCTGGTATGATGATGCCAGGTTTCAAAATCAAACACTCTTTCTTCATAAAATGATTTTAAAAGCCTTTATCACAGATTTGTGACACGCTTAACAAACTATTATTCAATTCTGGAACAAAATTAACATTTTCAAATTTCAGAACACCGTTACTTACAGTAGCCTTCTATGTAATCTTCCCTTTTTCTCCTACCGCAAAGGACACATACCCACCATTAAAGATTTGAATGTCATGTAGTTGGGAAATGTCTCTTGTCATGTGCTTGGAACAGCCACTATCAACATACCAAGGTCTGATGATATTCCTCATAGTTGTTTCTACACGATATGCGAGATCAGTTAGACATTGGTACCCAGTCCATAGTTACACTGGGTGACCCTGACTCATCTAAAGTTGTCACTGGTTGCCATGACATATCCTTTTGATCGACTAACAAAGAATTCAAAGTCTCTTTTACCGGAGATTTAGGTAATCATTCATGTATACCGTTGTAAGATTTAGCATTATATGTATGAATGGGCGACTTGATCTCCCGTTTTTGAGGGTTAGAGACAGACGATTTTGTCCTTTTCACTTGTTTCGGTTTCGAATTCGTGTTTGTTCTGAGAAACGAAGCACTTTTTCTACCCTCTTTATGAAACAAATTGGGTTTGGTCTGATGAGGTCTAAACCAGCTGGGTTTGTTTCTGTTCCAATCATCGTCAGAGAAATTAGCCTGATTATGCCTAAAATTTTACCAGTAGGCATATAAGGCATATTCCTCTGATAAAATCCATAATAAGGAACATATGAACGATGTGGACAATTTCTGGAAATATGGACGGGAGTGCCACAATTAAAACAAGTTTGACGTTTAACATAGAAATTATTTTGGGCAACTCCTTGTCTGAACCAGTTGTGTGGACCAGCTTGCTTAGCATGATGTTCGCCACTTTGTTTGTCACTAGAGCATCCCACTTTGACAAACTTAGGCGGTGAATACTTGTTAGAATTTTTTGAATTTTTAAATTTATTAGAAACGACATTATTAGAATTAAAAGTCTTAACAGAATCAACCACACAAGAATCCTTGCTCTTAAAACCAGAGCCCACACAAACAGTCGGAATAAAGAATTTAAAATAGGCAGTTCTTAGGAAACATCAGAATCAAAGTCTTTATTAAAAGAAACACTGGAGTCATCATCCTCATCAGTCCATTCCTCACTGATTACTTTTTCTGCACATGAATTAAACACATTAGAGTCGTTCACTTTTGAAGTGGATGCAATATTCTCCATTGATTCGTTCTTTTCACTGTTAGCAGGTTTATCTTATTTCATATCTTTGATCTTTTCTTCCTGCTCATTAGTAAGAGGAAGACCTGTATAGTTGTCATTATATTGTGGGGTACCTGACTATATCCTATACCCTCACCCTCATTCTCTTTCCACCATAACTGATTTGTAATCATGGAATTAACTACCTTACTGGAAACATCAAATTTCTTAAAATCAAATTCATCCCTTTTAAATTTCTCAGTTAGATTAAAGACCTCTAACTAAGCGGCTTCCAGTTCAGCAGTTAATTTAACAATTTTCTGTTTGGCGTCAAGATGATGACAACGTTTCAAACTGAAATCAGATTTTAGTTAGAAAAGTCCTTTTTTTGTGCCTCTATTTTATCCAAATACGCTTTTACAGTTTTCTTAAGATTATGATTTTCGGATTTTATCATTTCCGTTTCTCTAAGCATGTTACTGTTATGGGATTTGTAAAGATCTAACTTATCAATACAATCTTGAGAACATGGAGAAGAACTTACCTCAGACGAGCTGGGAGAAGTGAATGCCATGAATGAGAATTGGAGTTCCTTGACTTGTTCCTCAGTAGCATTTTCTTCTTCAATCTTTTCCACATGATTGTTCAAGTTGAATCAGTCCATGCGAATTGTTGAGCAACCATACCCCTTTCACTATCACTTGAGCTACTTCCAGCTTCTCCTCTAGCATTACCCACGGGAACCAGTGCCCTTTCCATGTTTCCTTCTTTGGCTGGATTAGTGCACTCATGAGCAAAGTGACCCGGCTCGTGGCAGTTATAGCACCTTAGAGTGTCTTTGTTAAAACTCACCTTCCGATTATTTGGCATGTTCCAATTATTTCATCCAGTTTTCTTAGTAAATTTCTTGGCCCGAAACACTGCCATGGCGATTTGCCAAGAGATATTCATTTCCTCTACATCAGCAGGATGAATTTCATCAAGTTCGGCAGCCACAACGGGTTGAACCAAATCTCCAGCAAGGAAAGCATTGTACCAGTTCATGAATCCTGCCATTAGCGCGATGTTCTCTTGAGTTTCTTTTGAAATAACGGGTGTCTGACTGAGATTCTGACTGGGTGAAACACTGGCCGACTTAGCACTAGCGGTTGAGGATTGACCAGGTTTAGCAAAGAAAACGGGTGCAGGTTGTGGTGAGACATGAGAATATTGACCCTGACCTTGAGTGGACTTAAACATGGAGAAGTTTGGTTGAGGTTGAACTTTTTGTTGTCCCTGAGTGGTCTTGAACATGGAGAAGCTATCTTGGGAGATGAGAGAATTATTAAAAGCAACATTGTAACCGGCTGCACTATAGGAGTTTGCATGGTTAATAGCACGCTGCTTGTCGTCCATGTCACATGCTTTGATAATGGCCATAACCTCAGATAGTGTTAACTTGTTGAGGTCTTTAGTTTTCTTAATGAAAGCAACGTTCATGTCCCAACTTTGAGGTAATGATTACACCAACTTGTTGTTAGTTTCAGCAACTGTTAAGTTGATGCCAGCAGATCTCATTTCAGTCACAAGAGCAATGAACCTCTGAACCTGAGTTTCTAATGACTCTCCCAAAACATAATTAAACATGTTGAATTTCTGTCTTAGTAGTTCTTGATGACTTCTTTTCATATCTTCGTTTCCTTCATACACCTCAATCAGGGCTTCCCACAGTTCTTTAGCTGATTGTAATTCTCTAAAACCCAGGGCAATCTCAGGTGAGAGTGCCATAGTCAAGGTTGAGAGAGCCTTTTCATCCTCTTCCATTTTAACAAGATCCTCATCATCATACATAGCAACAGGCTTCACGGCAATCTCAGTAGACTTTTCCTTCTGCTAAGTGATGATTTGGGGACCCCTGACTATGTTTCTCCATATTTTAGAATATTTCATTTTAGCATATTTTTCTAAACGAAACTTCCACTCGCTAAACCCCTCGTGAGTTAGCAGACGGGGCATGCGAGTAGTGGTCCCCATAATAGAGTCCAACTCCTGATGAAGTGATGCATTAGATGACCCATTAATATTACTTAGTTGATCCATCTTAATCAGACTGGTCCAAGTGTAATTTAGATCCAAACATTTCTAAAAGCCCAAGTTAGTTTGATCAGGCCCACTGTATTTATAGATTATGTTGACCGAGAACTAGAGTTGACCGAGATCGCTGACTGACCGAAAACAAGTAACGTTGACTGAGAACCCACAAGTTTGACCGATAACGCTTAATGATGGTTGAGAACACTTATTCTTGACCGAGAACACGTGTCTTAAGCCGAAGACGATCAATCTTGGCAGAAAACTCTTGTATTTTGGCCGAAAACTGGGAAACTCATCCAAGAACAGATTATAATGGCCGAAAACTAGACAATCATCAAGATATTTAACTGTAACAAACTACCGAGATTAATGGGATTTTATTTTTTTCCAAAACAAAAACCAATCTTTCACCAAAATTGAACCTTTCTTCTTCTCTGATTAAAAACTCACTGGAAAACAACTAAACCACCAAACGTCTAGATCTTGAATCCGTTGATATCACAATAATGAGCCTGAATAGGTCAAAGGCTCTAATACCAATTGTAAGGTCCAAGACGGATCTTTCAATATGATATCAACTGATTTTGATATTGGTGCGGAAATCCAATATAAGATGATTCAAGAACAATGTATAATAACACGTAAGAACATAGTGAAAAGCTTCAAAACACACGTTAAATTAAACATCGGGTGCTTAAGCACAATACAATACTCGTTCACAATGACCAGGTGAACGGCCAAAAAACACAAAATTGAACAACCCCATAACCCTATGCAAGTGATCTATATATAGAGTAACCAACTAGTTAGCCCAACAAGAACCCAAAGCCCACCGAGATCCATAAAGATCTCGGTTTACATATATAGCCCAATATAAACCCCAACTAAGCACAAACCATTAAGTCTAGGCCCAACAAATTCTAAAGGTGAGATTATTATTATTAGCCAATATACAAAAAGTTGAGATTAATTATTTCTAGTTTGCCATTAATTTTAGAAGCAAATGGCTAAAATTTATATATATATACTATATTAAAATGTATATAGGATGGGCAAAAATGTCATTTCATCAAAAACTTTTAAAATTAAGAGGTACAATCTTTTTAAGCACAATGTACAATTGTTAACAACATAAAATCTTAACCAGCAAAAAGTAATGACCCCGCCCAAATCTCACAGTCCAGTTTAAATTTTGAATTCGGATCTCCATATCATTCTCAAACAAAGCTTCCACGTGTCGTCTTCTTCTTCTTCTGTCTCTCCCCCGATCCCGAAAAGACCCAACAACACCATCTTCAACGTCTCGCTCGCACACAACCCCTAGTCAAATCCATGGTGGTTCGTTCATTGCTCACACCACCTTCTATAACTGCGGTGATGGAATAGAAAGAGAAACCAAAAAAAAAAAAAAAAAGAAGACAAGCCAGCCAAGGGTTCTCTGAATTTCTTTTTGTCTTCTTTCTCCCCTAAAGCTCTGTCCCTACAGTTCTTTCTATGCTAATAATGGGTAGGTGGTGTTTTGTTTTGTTTTGGTTCCTAGGGTTCTAATTTTGTGCTATTTATCTTTGTCCTTTAATTCCTCATGATATACTAGAGAATTGGTTAACAAGGAAACCTTTATCTCACTGACCAAGACTCCATGGCATATCCACATAACATGTATGTTGGGAAATTATAGTTCTTACATAACTTAATATTTCTTTTGTTTTTATTTTGTGTACGGTGGGTTATTTTGCAATCGAATATACAAGTGATTTCTCATGGTATGTCTTGTAGATTTTTGACTTTCTTATTAAACATGTGTCTTGGTGTTGTATTCATTTTAAAGGGTTTTGTGTTATAGGTTTTTATCCTATTGTCATATTCCTGCCCATTTACATAACCTAGAGCTTGCCATAAGCCCTGACAATGAACCTTAAGACGTTACTCAGATTTCTCAAACTTAGTTTTTATGTAAGTTGAATGAAATTCATGAAGTTGACTTGTTGGAGCTTATTGCTTGCTAATTTTTCTGTAACGTACGGCTTCTTTGTGACATATATCAGATGTTGTCAATATATCAGGGCTATATCTTTTGGTAAGGAGAGGAAGAAGTTTGGGATTGCTTGTCCACATCCAAAGTTGTTTGTTTTGCATAGAGATGATAGTATTTGTGTTATCATCACTTCTGCTAACCTTGGCCAAGCAGTTTATAATATTATACTAATCATATGGTTAACCTCATTTAGAGTTCATATGAAGTTGTTTTCTATTTAAGTTATTTGGTTGATATATAGGATGACCACCAATTCACTTGTTTGTTTTTATTATTGAGTAAAAGGAGAGAATATTTAGTGTCTAATTGCAAACTATAAACATTATAAAATTTAATAGGAAACTAGGAGTAAGCTTGTAAACGAACCAAATGGGACACAAACCAAACAAGGGCATGTTCGTGTTCGTTCATTTAACTTTAAATTAACACAAACACGACCACTTAATCGAACACATATTTTGTGTTCATGTTCGTTTGTTTAAAATATGAACATGTTCGTGTTTGTAGTTGTTCGTTTGTTTAAAATCGAAACGAGCAGTTCATGAACATAACTAAACAAAGATAAACAAACATAAATGAACACTTATGAACAAATGTAAATGAACATAAACAAACATGAACGAACATATATGAACAAATATAAAACCATTAAACATATAACTCTTCCATATAATGTTAATTGTTTGTTATTAATACGTAAATGAACATAACAACATAACTAAATGGATATAAATGAGCATAAATAAACGAACATAAGTGAACGCTCAGGAATATAAATGAACGAACAAAACGTGTGTTCATGTTTGTTTGTTTAAATAAACAAAAGTTTTTTTATATTCGTTCGTTTATTTAAACTTCTCGCCAAACAGTTAACTAAACGTTCGGTTCGTTTACAAGCCTAACTGGAAGCAAGTGAACTATGCTGCAAAATATGCTGCTGGAGATGGCACTTGGTCATTGTTATTGTATACGAATATGCTCTTACTGATCGTTTTACACCGTAGAAAAGTTGTTAGTGCACAGTTTTGCGTCTTGAGTCTTTGTAATTATCGTTAAAGTATTTGTTTTATGTTTAATGTAATAAACTATTAAGTTATTCCCTAGTTCGTTATATGTATTGTCTAGTTCGCTAAAGTTGTTTAGCGAACTAAGCCTTAAGGTTATTCCCTCCTGATTCGAGGGGATGTTAACGAATCAGGGGGTGATTCGTTAGTTTATTTCGTTTAAATGTATGTAACGAAGCGAACTCTAGTTCGTTAGGGGATGTTAACGAACTAGGTTCGTCTTCTATTTATAGTGAACCTCTGTTCACATTTAATTTAAGTTTTGGGAGATATTTAACGAAACTCTGTCCAAACTCTCTCTCTCTCGATCTTCATCCTATTATATACAACTACTAATATATACATACTGATTATACATAATACACATATAACACTTAATCATACGTAATTATGAGCTAGATCCATATTAAGGTATTAATCTATTGTATACAGATCTGAGATCTGTTATTGTTATTGGATTAATTAACCGGGTTCCAACAAAAGTGCAGACTGTTTGTTATGATGTTGGATCTCACGTGTGATGCTTTAGCGAATGAAATGTTTAAAAATTTCTCAATGTTGCCAGGTGCAGTTTTATTAGTTCCATTTTAGCGACTTTTAGTGGGATAATTGACTTATTTGTTTTCGTTTCCTCTAGATACAGTTTCATGCACTCGCTTTGCTGCAACAGGTATGACAATTGATTGTTATGTAAAGCTTATGAATGATTTGGGTGTTCATAGGGCTGTAAACAAACGGACCCAACAACACCTTGTTAATGATCATTTGTTGAGCATCTGTCAAATAATGATGGTTAATGAACAATTGAATACAAACCCGAATGGAATTTGTTGTTCATGTTTGTTCATTAAGGAAATGATTTTGTTTGTATTTGTTCGTTAATTTCCAAAACGAACACATGAGAATACAAACCAAAATATATGAATTTGATAATTAAGAATTTAACTCAAGTATAGACATAATCACCATTGTTTTATTGTCCTTTTTAACCATATCATAGTTATCCTGACATATATTATTTTGACAACCTCCAGGTGGCAGATTTGTTATTTCATTAACGGGTCAAAACTCAAAAGTTAAGTTTTATCATTATTGAGTCAAATTTAACCTTTAAACTGGTTAATTTTGATTGTCATTAGTGGTCCGATTTAAAAAACAGGTAGATTCTTGTGATAAACTTGAATGATATTTTGAATTTTTTTATGTTTGTTTAAAAGATGATTGCAAGTCCTGATAATTTGTTGTTTGTTACCGGGTTCATCCTCTCTTTTTTGCTATAATTCTTTAGGATATTGTTCAAAGTTGAGTCTATTTCATATTCAGATAATTGATTTGTTGTTTGTACATTAATAGTTGAAGGAAACAAGGCGTTATTTCTGTTACATGTTCTATGATGATTGTTATAATTTCTAAGATATCTGGGATATCTCTAAACTACATCAACTTAGGGGGGACGAGTTGAATGTGGGTCTTGGAGATCAAGGTGTGTATTTTAGTTATCTACAATAAGTATATATTTGTCATCCATGACGGTATTGAAAAGTTAATTTTATAATCCAAATCAGCGGTTCCTGATTAATGAACTTTCTTACTTGCTTGAGTTCAAGTATTTGTCTTGAGGAGTTAGGTTTGTGTGTAAACTCATGTACCCTCTTTTTCACAAAGTAGTGCTTCTATTGTAATTGCATCAAACCATTCTTGACCAGTTAAGAAATGAGGTGATGTTGGTTTAAAAATTGAAACAAAATGATTTACTTTAAAGAAGTTATAAATTAGCAAGCCAGTGAGTCAGTGATGAATGATGATAACATAGCTAGAAAAAGGTAAAAAGTGTAAATTTTAAGATCACATACAAACCACTAAAAACTTCAATTTAATAAAACTAAAAAAAGTGATGGACGATACATACAACTGATTTTAAATTTTTTAGCAGCGATTGTTGAGGGTAACTCCTTTTTTTGTTTAAAAAACCTTTATTTGGTTTGTATCAGTGTTTGGATTGTAGATATTTTGATATCATGGGTTTTACCTTTACGCATTAAACTACAACCATGTTAATTTCAACCCGTTAAATAACACATACACGTGAAACCCGCCTACACATCCTATCGTACTTGCTTAAAACCCGGATTGACAAATGTTATTCTTCTGGGTCTAGGTTTGAAAATTGTTGCCGCCGCCGTATCGCGCCGGTTTCTTGCTAGTATATATATATATTTCTGAATTAATATATAATGTTTTGGGAACGTACTAATACGTATTTGATATTACAGTCCCTAATTTAATTAGTACTATGTTACTTCTATTTTGAATGTATAAAATTAAATTTAAATATGAGTCTTTAATATTTCTGATAATGTATATCAAACAGTGTAGGAAAATATTTAAGTTCCATGTAAACTTGGAGTATAAGATATAAAATTCAGGGAAGATTTTGATTCGATCACTGTAAACGTCCATCAATACTTTTTCATAGTATATGGAAGATAGTGTTGAAATGATGAACTAATAACAACGCAGGTTTCAATAGATGATTCCTTCTAGCCTGCATTAGAAATATAAATGCATTTATAAAAACATAATATTTGTTTTTTGTTTGTGTTGGCCCTATATTATTATCTTTCTTTCTTTTCCTCACAAACCAAATGACCAAAAAAGTGTAAGGCCCATATTATTTGTTGTGTACTTGTGTGTTAATTTTCTTAATCTTCTTTAACTAAGCTTTACAAATATTCTATTTTATTATTGTGGTTTTATACAGAGATCTTCGCTCCTCATATTTGACATATATAAGAACTTCTTTGTTGGAATTGGTGGACTCAAAAATAAAACTCTTCACATATGGTAATATCTCATTCTTATCATAATCAAGTTGGATCTTTCTGTCAGCATTTTGTGTTGGTATTGTTATTTCCGTGTATCTTTTACTGCTATTTATGGATGTAAATGCTAATAATGAAGACCCAAAAATAATAGTAATTCATGTGTGAACTGTGAATGAATAAAACAATTTCAAGTTGACAAATGCTACTATCCTGTGCCATATTTTAACAAGTTGATGTACTAGCGTTTCAAGCAGCAAATATAAGCAAGCATCTTTAGGATACCCCCAGGTTGCTAAGTAGCTTCTTGTATGTGGTACCAGCATATGCAAGAGATTCAAAATCACCAGGCTTTCGGGCACTGCTTTCCAAAATGCGATTAAGTATCATATGCCATTAAACCAGCTTCTTCCCAGTACAGTGCCAACGGTTAATTATACGCAAAAGGGTAATGATCTGAGTGATCAGAAACTACGGGTACTGATACAGCAACCCATAACCCAAAATCAGTTACCCTCACAACAGGTGGCAGGGACCGTGAGTGGACAATGCGACTTAAGAGGTAACTAAGAATAAAGGTTATAAAACAGAAGATATTTCCTATGATATTAATTGTTATATAGCGAGAATAAATTCTTAATGATCTTAATTTGGCTGTCCTGGTCGGCTATGCAGCTCCTCAACAATTTTTCTTCTTCTTATGAGTTTCGCGAATATGTGGCGAGCCAGGTCTTGATCCTAGTTGTTAATAGACTCAATTGTCAATAGTCAAAAGTTGAACTGTAATTCGGATATCAATTAATGAATGAACCTATTTATCTAATTTGTTCTTCTATACATGTTTTGATAAAAGGAAACAATGGCTATTGCGCATCCACCTGACACGTAACTTGATATTGTTCGAAAAGATGAAAGGTTTGCTTGTTGCAATGTACTTGACAATCTTAATAAAGTGATGTTGGAAACAAGGAAACACCTCCTTTCATTTGGGTTGTCTATTATTAGAGAAAACATTAGTTTTGTATTTTAATTGATAGTTAATTTTTGGTATTGAAAATTGAAAAGTCTAATTTACACAACTGAAGATTTTATAATGCTTGTGTAATTTATATGGTAAAAACTAATTCATGAAAAGTGTCACTAATAAAAAACATGGAAATGACAAAAGAAATGTGTATTATATTATACTTGTAGAAGATCCTACACGTTGCGGCAGGAACGCAATAAGGATTCGATCGAGAGGGTTTTGGTTTGTCATTACTAGCTAAGGAGTCTGTAGAGGAGGAGGATGATGATGATGATGACGACGACGACGACAAGGACAACGACGATGGCCAACAAATGAAATTTAAACAAGTCACAATAAAGGAAAAATACCAACAACTTTTAATATGAATAAGAAAAATACGAAAAATCATTAATGCTACTTCTATTTACTTTTTAAAGTGTAAACAACACAACTATATTCATGAGTGAATCTTTAGTAGTTATTCATTCAGAATAAGTATTCATATATTTGAGAAAATGACTTTCAAATGTAATCCTTTCAATTAAGAGCATCAAAAGATAATAAAATTATCGTTTTAATCAAACGTTTGTTTTAAGAACATGTTTTACCCTATAGTCAATTTCAAAAATGTATAAATAATTATAATTCTTAACTATAAGATTGAAGATCAATATAAGTATAAACATTCCTTAAGCCTATAAATATTATAAAGATTATTACTTTCTGACTACAACTAAAAGATCTATGCAAAATCCGACCCAGTTTATATTTTTCACGTTAAACAAATTGAAGCTTCAAACCTTTGAATCAAGATGCTAGCATTTCATCATCAAAATATTTCACATGGCAATGGAGAAACAAATACAACTAATTAGCATGTCATTTGAATTATAAAGAACTCCACATATTTCACGAAAGAAAGTTATACATCCCATTAGAGTAAGTGAGACAAAAAAGTTTTTAAAGCATCCATGAACTACGATTTTGCCTTGGATTGAGTGCCAATGGCAACCATAACAAAATTGGCAAACTCCAACATTTGGAACATAACTTCATTTGGAACTATAAACCTAAAGATCATAGAGGTGCTACTTAGGTCAATTTCTTGAAGCTTTTGATAAATTGGAATAGATTTGAGTGCAATGATTATACCTTTATTTAGATGACTTAAAAAGGTTTGCAGGTTATAATCGAGTACTAAACGAGTTAAACGACACATAAATAGGCTAGTGGCTTGACTTTATAAAGTGTTATTTGTAATTTAAATTGGTCTCTAGGTCAACTTGTTTAGGTAAGCGGGCCAACGTGTGATCCATTAATCTAATGAGTTAAACGGTTTGGCGGGTTACTTCAATTACAAGTCGTTCCTGAGCTTCACACACTGCCGAAAAATGATTGTAGTTAAGAGATGGAAATTTGTTATGACCTGAGCCAAAAATTTCCCACTTGGGTTGTTTGACTTTTAACCCAACCCGATCTTAGCGTTTTCAGTCCATTACAATGTTTACCCTTTTGGCCAATTTGACTTTTGAGTCAACACAACCTTACGTTTACAACCCATAGCATAGTTAAAAGAACGTTTACCCTTTTGGCTCGTTTATGTTTGTTTGTAAATTGAATAAACGAACGATTCTTGAACGTGAAAGAACACAAGTGATATGTATAGTTAAAAATAAAATAAAAAGAAAACTTTGCAAACGAGCCACGTCAAGTGAACAATTCAGCCAATAATAGAAAAAAATTAAAAGTATCCATGTTTGTTTAAGTTTGTTTGACAATAGTATTAAGAAACGAGTCATGAACGTGAACGAACGTAAATGATATGAATATTTTAAATAAAATAAAAGCAATAGTTACATGGAAAACTTCATATAATCAACATTACTCTGAGTTTCAGTTTAAAATATAATCGAACAAGGCATGTTCGTGCATATTCCTTTAACATTAATCAAACAAACGACTGAACATGTACAATTTAAATGAATGGGGGTTGTTGATTATACTTTAAACATGGATCAAAACAAATAACCCTAATCATGTTTATACAATCAATAATACAAGCAAACATGTAAATTAGTAAGCCTTACTTGTGGGAAACACGATATTTGATGAAGATGATGAAATCATAGTGATTCTCGTTATGATGCTAGTGATGGATAAATCACAAAGTGTAGTTCATTGGTGTTTATTAGAGTTTTATTATAGTGCTAATGATCACTAATGATGATTGGTTATGAAACTCATTGAATTCTCTTCATTAAAGACATCTAAAGGGAAATCATAAAGCCCCTTAAACTTATTACAGTTACTTCCATCAAGTAAATGTTGGGGCTTGTAGTTATTTTCATATTGGCAAACTTGATTCAAATGATCCACAAGGCCACATAACGGGTTATTTCAAACAATCTCCCACTTGGTCGGATGATCATTTGTGATAAAGATAAGTTTGGCCAAGTTAAAATACTAATCAAGTTTCACATTAAAACTATAGCAGATAGTTACAATCATTCGAATTTCAGTTAATTCGAGATCCATCAGTTATATTAAAGACTTAATACAAAACAGATAATCATAAAACCAAAATGACTTAAATAAACTCTTTAATGTACAATATTTGATTTGTACAAATTTGTCTATAGATCACTAAGTGCACATAAACATTATTATAGACCAAACAAAGTATTGAGGAAATTAAAATAATTAATACATACTACATGTTATTATATAAGGTCTCTACTAATACTCATCCGCAGTATGAGCATTTCTCGGAGTTTTTAGGAGAGAGACTTTAAGTTATCGATCCGATAGCATATATTTTGTGTTATTAACACAAAGATTATTTTCCTCTACTCGTTCACATACGACTATGAACAGGTACTTTGTATCAAATTGTAATCCAACGCCACTCGAACTATTACTAATCGAGAAACTAATGGCATTTGAGTTATTAAAGTAAATCTTCAATTGACATTATATGGAGTAAGTTTGAGTCCATTTATCATAATTATTAACAACATCCCATGGCACGTTGCATTGTACACGACAACATCTTCAACCATCATCATGGAGGTTATAGTTAACTATTGCTTATGACTCCACCATAAATCAGTCCGCATGTCATTCAAAGTTGATTTCTTATCATCGTCGCATTTAGCAAAGCCAAAATCAAAATAGCCAACTACTACCAAAATATTTGTTATTTTGTTTGTGAATTTATAGTCTTTCTTTATAATTATCGCAATACTTTCTTTTTAATGAACTAGGCAAAGATAATATTGATATTAGCCTAGAACTCCAACAATATATGTAATATCTAGATGAATACATACTCGAGCATACTTCTTGCTTCCAACTACTGAAGCATAATGTATCAATCTCATTATCATCCTCTGTTTCTAGACATTAAAAAGAATTGAAAATATCTTCTTTAATTACCGAAGGCAACTTATGGCAAAGCAATGTTGCATATTATATCGTGCAACAACACGATCAATACATGCCTTATGAGACAAGTCTAATATCCCATTGGTAAGATCTTTGTATATTTTTATGCTAGTTATGTATGTGGCTTTTCTGATATCATTCGTGTCAAATTTATGTGAAAAATCCCCATGACATATGCTACAAATCTAAGCTATTATTTATCGAAATGGTATCATCCAGGTAAAGAACAAGTATAGAAAAATTACTCCCACTCATTTTGAGGTAAGTTCATTGATCCACTTTATCATGATAAAGCCTTCTGACGACCTCATCAAACTTTAAGTACCACTAACATGATGCTTGTTTACAGATTAAGTGTTCCTAACCTTCGGACTTATAGAGCCTTCGGGTTAATTTATGAACATATCCTCATATAAGCCATTATTAAGGAAAGCGGTTTTGACATATATTTGATGTAGCTGTCATTAAAATGAACTACTGATGTCATAATGATCCTCAAGAAAATGAGAAGATTTCTTGATAATAATTCCCTCGTTTTAAGTATAGACTTTAGAAACCAATCTTGCTTTATAGTGCTCGACATTTCCATCCACGACAAATTTGGTATTGTAAACCCATTTACATCCAATGGTTTTTAAACCCTCAGGTAACTTAACTAATTCCCAAACTTCATTCGGACTCATGGAATCAAGATCATCAATCATAGCTTAGCTCCATTTAGAAGATGGATCACTACTAATGGTTTCATTAATTATAAGAGGTTGGATCAATAGTCTTTCTTAAATCCAAATTAGCTTCATTAAGGTAGGTTATATAATCATCCATGTTACTAGGTCTTTTTGACCTTGATGACCTCCTCGTCTATTTTTTATGTTCAACAAGCTCGTTTTACAGGTTCATGGATTTGGACTTGCTCTTGCATGTTTAATGTGCCTTCATTCTTAGTATATAAAGAGCATTAGTTTATGAGAAAGCATGATGTTGCAGTTCCAAGTTCAAGAGGTGTAATAGATGTTAAATTTGAATAGCCCGTCCTCCTATTGCACTTCTTATAAGTCAAAGACTTCACTTTCACTGCTCCCTCTGATCATAGAGTTCTCTAGAAAATCAACATGACAAGCTTCTACTATATGAGTAAGGGAAATATTATCTAAATCCCTATGATGATTCAGGATATTCCATAATGTAGAAATTGACTGTCCTCATGTCAAATTTCTTTTGTAAAGGATTATAAAGTTTAGCTTCGACATGACATCATCATACTTTCATATGCTTTAAACTTAGCTCCCTTCCTATTCAAATCTATAAAAGAGGCTTAGGGACAAACTTAAAAGGAACCATATTCAATATATGAATTGTTGCCTATTAGTCCTCAGTCCTAATTTCCCCTATAATATTTCCCTTCCTCTTAGGTGGGTTAGTGGTAGCGATCTAAGCAATTTTTGAAATGTCTAGGTTTCAGGTGTTTATCCTCCTGTACACACATTTTATCAACTCACTCATTAAACATTTATCTTTCAGAGTGTTACAGTTGAAAAACATCAAAACATGTGGGAAGATAACTCATTATTAGGAGCATTAGAAAAACTTATTTCCATGTCTAATCCCTTTGATTTATGAGACATGTCGCTCATCATCATTAGGTTCCCCTACACACCACAAATTTCACACACATAGAGATTAGTATCTTCAAATAAGCGCATAGCTCCCCCAGTAGCACTAGAGATAGAATTCTTGATAACCATTAGACATTTAGTTTGACCTCTCCTTTTTTTTTCCTCTGATCTGCATTACTTTTAGCATAATAAAAAACTAGGACCGTCATGCCTTAAGACATAATCAAGATCCAACATTCAAGAGTTATTTTAATCATGTCCCTCCATCTGGCTAATTTTTCTCGGCCAGAAGTTCATTATCAATACTAAGACTTAAAGTGGATACTAGATTGAGAGTCGATTAAAGACAGACAGAAGTAAATATATTGAAGATTAAACCTATTATAACACCAAAATAATAGACAAAAAGTAAAATTCTATTTGAACATTGGCTTTATCTTGGCTATGAAAAAAATTCAAATGTTTTGAACAAATTAAAGTAATATTCTACTTGAACGATACGTCGCGTTGGATTTGACCAACATTCAAGTACTACGAACATAATTAAACTAAGTATTGGCTTGAATTTTGGCTTCGCGTTGGGTATAACCAAAATTTAAATGTTATGAAAAATAAAATAAGGTTTTACTTGATAGTTGGCTTCGCGTTGGCTATGACCAACATTCAGGTATTATGAGCATAATTAAAGTAATGTTCTACTTAAATTTTAGTTTCGCGTTGGCTATGACCAAAATTTAAATATTATGAACAAATTAAGTAATTAAGGTTCTACTTGAACGTTTGGTACGCGTTGGCTATGACCAACGTTCAAGGGTAATGAACATATTTGAGTAAGGTTCTATTTGAATTTTGGCTTCGTGCCGGCTATGAGCAAAATTCAAATATCATGACACACATAATAGACTGGATTAATATTCTACATGAATTTTGGCTTCACTTTGGCGTTAAACAAAATCCATGTATTAAGAAACATATGTGAATAATAAAGTAATACACATAGAGTAAAAACACCTTTGGGCAAGAAATACAATATTTATGTAAATTAGGCTATTAAAGAATCATATGCATCGACGTTAGGTTGATATTATTTTTGCAACAAATATAACTACATATAATGGCATTATTTAAACTTAAATTGTCAAACCAAATGATATTCTTCTGCTTGAATAATTCATATTTCATACAAAAGCTTTAAAATTTTAACTCATGCGAAAGTTATGCAAAATTTATATATATATGAATAAGTCAAACTTTAGTGGAAAACTAAGACATTCGAAAGTTACGTCATTCGCAAGTTATTGACATACGAAAAAAGTAGGACATCCACAAGTTAAGTTACTCAAAAGTTGTGGTGTACAAAAGTTTAGGCCATCTGTAAGTTTAAGCTATGCAAAAGCTTTGGCCATTCGAAAGTTGAGCCAGAAGACAGTTTTGGCTATTCGAAAGTTAACCGCAAGTTTCAAACATGTGTGTGAAAATAAGACCCTTCGAAACAAAACAAGGCATGCAAATTTTATATAATTTCATATAAACGTTATGCGAAAATTATGCATATGTAATTTATTTATAAAAGATACATGTGAAAAGTTAGTAATTAATGGGCTGCCAAACAAAAGTATAATTAATGTCATATGAATTTAACATGGCATATGCTAAATTACTTGGACTTTAAGAATGTACATATGTAAAGCACAAAATTATTATGCACAAACGTAAGTGAATAAATCATAACATAAGCAAAAATACTTTAATAAGCAGGGGAAGTAAGTAGGTGTGTTCTTCGGGTTAGTTTTTCGGGTTTCGGGTTTTTGGGGTCGGATTCTTCGGGTTTCAAAGTTTTAAATCTTGACCCGAAACCCAACCCAAATCTCTCACGGGTTTTTCGGGTTCGGGTTTTTTCGGGTTGGGTGAATCGGGTTTCGAGTATTCTAGAAAAAAAACACAAAACCAAATTTTTTTTGTAAACTACAATGCTAAAATTAAAAAACATATTCTTCTTTGCTTATAACACAAAAAATCAAATAATAAACTAACATAATTTGATAAAACAATTCAAAATAAGATTAAAACTAACTTGAACCATAATCTTATTCAATCGGGCGTGATTTGATTGTTCGATTATGGTTGTCATTAGTAATAAACGAAAAACATAAATTAATAATAAGCAATTGATCCATAATTGTTAAAATAACCGCAGTCGATTAGAGCCAGATTCTGATAACTTTAGTGGCTAAAACTTAGCCTGTTATACACAAAAATATATTAATTTCAAAACAAAAAGTTTATTCGGGTTTTTCGGGTTGACCTGAATCTGATAAATCAAACCGAGAACCAACCCGAATTACTTCGGTTCGGGTTCGGGTTAGTCTTTTCTCGGGTTCGGGTTCTTCAAGTCGGGTTAGTTTGGGTTCGGGTACAAGTTTTTTCGGGTTGGGTTTCGGGTTTCGGGTAAAAGTGACAGCCCAGAAGTAAGTTACGCAAGGTATAAATAGAAAATTAACATACATCAGTCTATAGATCAGCGAATTAATTTATGCAAATCAGTTTCTCAAATTAATTCTTCAACAAACTCATGTGTAATTAATTTACAAGTTATGCAAAATATCCATATGAAAACTTCATGAAAAAATTAATTAGACTTTGCTAAACCATTATGGAATTTAATTCACTGTTTCCTTTCCTCAGTGGGTATGCAAATTGATCATGAAATAATAATAATAATAATAATAATAATAATAATAATAATAATAATTTCATGATCCATTTATTTTCCAAATTAATTAACAATATAAAGGGCCACAAAGAAGTCACAAATTTATGATATATAAATAAACATATGAAATAATATTTATGATATTATAATAATGTATACATTTTAGAAACTATTCGCTGTTTAGTTTTATAGATGTAATAATAATTGGCATTTTTTAAATAAGAATTACCTTTATCTAATAAGATTATAAGTGATAAAAGTTAAGATTTCAATTAAATACCTATTTTGGTAAATACTTTTCAAATCATCTATTTTGATAAATATTTTTCCTCCCACCCCATTTTGGTAAAAAACTCAAGCTTAGTTAACTTTCACCGCACATTAAATTTTTAAATGTGCTATACAAAAAACTAAATTCTACCCAAAACAAAGGATTGCATACATACATCTCTTTGTGACATTCGTGACAAAACAAGATACACCCTATTCTCTATGTAGTGAATAAACAACTAATCGGTTAATTCGTAGCGATTAAACGAGTAAGCAACCGATACTGATTATGACTGTGTATATATACGGGGGGGGGGGGGGGGGGGCATATATAAGTCATATATATATATATATATATATATTAGTGGCTACCTAGTTGATATTAAGACCCCAGTATGTACAAAACCGTTTAACCGAAAAAGGTTTCATTTACCAATACGCTATAAACTTAAACACGATCGTTAATGCCAAAACAAGCATTGCATCATCAGTCAATCCGAAAAATACTTATAGAACACTTATATAAGATGTTTTAAGCACTTCGTGGAAATATTTTGGATTTTTACAACGATTCAGTACGTTTTTCTTATTTTACAAAAAATTGGCTGAAAAACACTCGTTTTCGCGCTGTTTGTCGCACCTAAACTATTTCTCCCACGAAAAACCAAACCCGAACTAAACTTGGAACCGAGATTGAATTTCAGACACGCAAAACGAGGCAAGTGGGGGCTAAAAGAGGGGCAATACCCCCCCCCCCCCCAAATTGCGGCCGCCACATTGGAATTTCCCCCCTTAGATATTTTAAAAAGTTCTTGATCCTTCCTATTTCATTTCACACTTCAAATATCACCCTAGTCCTGCTCCCTGCTGTTCTTCACCTTTCTCAACCAAAAACCCTTAAGTAAGTTCATTTTTGATGATGATTTAACCAAGTTTTGTTCATATTATTAACTTATAAACACTTTTTTATATCTAAAATCATGTTTTGATCTTAAACATGTTTACAAATAAGAACCGTATGGATTTTTGGCCAAAAACACGGATTAAAACTTTGATATAACGTTTTTACGGTTTATAAGTTCTGTTTAAAACCATAACCAAAACCCTAATTAACAAGGCTAGATTATGGATTATTTATGCTTGGTTTTATGTTATATGATATGTAGATACACTGAATTTGTGACTAAATACCCGGAGAGTCGTTAAAACAACCAAAAACACTCGAAAATCGACACGGTTTTACCGGTTTACTCGTTTAGGGGTTATTCGTGCTTAGATTGTGGCATGCTTGTTGTTAGACTATGTTTCACGAATATTAGGGACATATAAGTGAGTCCCTATTCAAATTTGGTTTTTTTTTTGATAAACGTAGAATATATGGCGAATATATTACCGTTTATTAACCTTTATTTATGAAAATTAGTTAAAATTCATGAAAATTTATGAAATTTGGTTTGGAACTCCGAAATATGATGATAAGATCACTTGTAACATTTGGGATCGTTTGGAGATGTATAATTGCGTTTTTATCGGATTTTAAGAGCCGAAAAATGCACAAAAGGGTATTTTGGACAAAGAATTAGGTTCTGGACATTTTACAGGGGTTATGTTATGGTATTTTGATTACTCAAAAATATTATCGTATTTTTCAGAAATCTTTTGGTATAAACGAGTTATTTATTGGTTAATTATAACACTTAAAATGATTTTCATAAATAAATAGCTAAGTGTAAAAATTTTGAAAATAATTTTATAAAACTGTACAGATTTTAATTTATTTTTAAAAAAATTCCCATAATTTATATATAATTATATAAATAGTTATGATAATTTAAAATTTAAAATTAATTTATTTTAACAAACCCGTCAGCATTATGTTTAACGAACTGACTGGTATGTCAAAATGTCAAAAGTGGTCAAATATCATAGTTTTGAATTAATTTGATAAAAATGAACTTTTCAAGAGATTTCCGGACAATTCGTGTGGATTGTACACGTTTTGTATAATCAAACTCGTATGAAAACGGAAACAAACCATGCGTCCAATCCAGATACCGAAACCGTAAAAATATTTTATAAAAAAATCATTTTATCAAACAGTATATTTTCTTAAGTTTGTGTGATCTTACCTATTTCCGGAACATGTAAATGATTAACTTGACCAGGCACGGAAAATCGGTGAAACTGAGCCATGTCTAGTTTTGAACATTACATAACATATAACGTCACAATCTAAGACTACTGACATGTTATGGGGATAACAGCTATACTCAGACTAGATAAACAACCCAATTTACTTTTAACAATGTACTAGTATTAACAGTACTATACCGGTTATATGATTCAAGCTATAATCGAGGAACACTAGTTACTGACACGTATTACTAGTTTGAACTACGATAAGGTGAGTTTTATGACCCCACTTTCTAAACAGTTTTACAAACTTTAGAGGTGGAAAGCATGTTTACACATACTTATATACTTGAAAATTTGTGATGATGTGAATTATCTAAGTACTAACACTTGAAAGTCCCCACAAACACAAGTGATTAACTTCGTGCCGGTGACGTGTTGATAGTACTATTGGTTTCACAAAGCCAACTGACAGAGCTGGAGGGGTACACCGGAACATGTTTGCCCAGTTGCACATTGGCATTTAAACTTATAACATTTTGCTATGTGGTGTTAGACATAGTACCTGTTTGGTGCAAAATGGCTGTTAAATGCCAACATGAGTGCATGGGTAGGTGATGGTCTGTTAATTTGTATATGTTTTAGTTTGTTTATTATTTAGTTTTAACTGTTTATTCTAGAACTATCGATACTTCATACGTGTTTTATTGGATTTTAGGTCATAGGCGTTAAAGTACTCAGTATGGACCTTTGTGACACGGAATGAAGACCCGGGATGTCCAGCATGCAAAACGAGGAAAAGAATGAAGTTTGCTGAAGGACCCATCGCGGTTGTAATTTAATGTTGACTTTGTTGGTCAATCGCGGTACGCGATTGGACATGGAAGACCCGTCGCGGTACTGCAGACGGGATTTTTTGTTTATAACATCTTTTTCACCAATAGAAACCCTAACTTCGTTTTTGACGACCAAGAGGCGATCCCAGCAGTTCCTATTGGCGATTTCTACTATCCTAGCTCGTGTCAAGACCCTACATATGATTTCTATCATCCGTATCGAAGATTCAATGATGTCTAGGCTCGGCTAATCTCCTAAAATCGCACCCGGGATGTATAATTTGTAACCTTTTACAGTTTTTCTCATGTGATTATGAATACTTATGTTTGTTATTGATGATTAATATATGATTATTGATGTTTGGTATTTCCGAGTGTTCGGTCGTTTAGGTTTATGTTGGTCTGAATGATCTGTTACCAGTTGCAAGATAATTAGTCATATAACTGTTTGGTTAGATTGAATACGATAAAACATACAATTACCCTTAACTGAGTCACACTGGCAAGGACTATTTGATAACCAGTGCCGTGTGTAAAGTAATTGTTGATGTCTAAGTTTTTGTTTAATTGATCAGTTTTCAGTTAATCGTTAATAATTAATCTGTTAGGTTGCATGAGATACTGTTGGTTGCTTACTTGAATTCCTGGGTGTGATTTGCTTTGTTAACTGTTTGAAACTTGTTTATTTGTTCGTTGCTTAGTTCTCTATATTTACTAAAATTGCACTAAAGTTCAGTTACCTCATAATTAGAAATCTGTTACACGAATACATTGACCACATACTCCTTGTGATACGATACCCTACTTGCTCTAACTATTTAGAATAATTAGGTTTTTGATTGACTCAAACGACGGTCATCAAAATGGCGCCGTTGCCGGAGAGTTAGTGTGCTCAGTGTCTTTCGTGTTAATTGATTTTTGTGTTTATTTTCGTTTTAATTTTAGTTTTTATTTTTTAGTTTTTATTTATCTATATTTTACGCGGGTTGTGTTAGTTGTGCAGATTACAAGTTTATGCGCACCCGCCATTCGGGCCGACAGTCACTATTAGTTTACGAGCCCGAATTCGAGAGGTTAGCTCGGCAGAACCGAGTACAAAACAGAAATTCTGAGATGGAAGACCAATACCAAAATCAGAACCAAAACGAAAACCATAACCAAAACCAAGACCCACTCCCACAGATTAACCAGTTTCACCCAGATAACATACCTCCACCACTCAATTTCAATAACCAAAACGAGCAAAATAACCAAAACGCCCAAAATAACTCAGCTTGTGCATCCTGAACCAGAAATCAAAACCGAAACCAAAACCTTAACCGAAACTTAAACCTCAACTTTGACCAAGCCGGACCATCCGCTCCAAACAACAACCCCAACCGCCAAGTTCGGATAAATATTGATGATGTTCAACCGAGTGTTCCGACTGAAGATGAGGATGAGGGGGAAGATAATAATAGAAACGAAGGTTTTCGGGCAGCTGATGATGAGGTAGATCGATGGGTTAGAAGGAATCGGGCGATTGATCCCGAGAATGAGGTTGATGAACCAGAGATTGAGGGTGATAATCAGTATGAAGAAGAAGTGGAAGAGCCGGTAAATCGAAGACGGGCCGAACCCGTTAAAAGAACGGAAGGGATCGAGAAAGGGTGAATCGGGCGGAACGGCCCGAAAGAGTACGTGGTATTCCGGTTAACCGGGGCGAGATGGGAAACCCCGGGGGGCAGAGGAGAAATTACATAGCCCCGGCTCATGGTGTTAACAGTCGGTGCAGACCGGCTATCTCATACGGAGCATCCCCATTGGTTCCACAGGAACGAGTGCAGGGACAACAAACTTTCAAGTCCCGGCCATCTTACATCAACATCGTTCCTCACTTTAACGGGATGGCTTCGGAAGACCCGTATTCACACTTAACTGATTTTTCGGCTATCTGCGGGTCTATTGGTGATGGTACGTTTGATCAAGATGAATTCCGGTTGCGGTTATTCCAATTTTCCCTAAAAGACAAAGCGAAACTTTGGTTTAACTCGCTACCGATGCACAGTATCAGAAACTGGGCCGAGATGCAACAAGTTTTTCTAAACGAGTTTTATTCACAGTCGAAGACTACCGAGGCCCGTTCTGACATTCGTCACTTTTCACAGTTACCTGGTGAGTTATTTCACGAAGCCTTTACCCGGTATAAAGACATGATCAGGAAATGCCCACATCACCAGATCGAACTGTGGGAACTGGTTAAGTGTTTTGTTGATGGGTTGACATACGAGGACCGAAAGCATCTTAAGGCCTCGTGTAATGGTTTGTTGCTGAATCAGCCGGAGGAAAATGATTGGGATTTTTTGGAGTTTATGTGTGAAGATTCCAAGGCAAAAGCAGCAGCTGAAAGACGAAGACGTGGTAATTCCTCCAGGTCAGTTAAGTCAGTTACGAGTGAATCTGAAAGAATTGTTGAGTTAGAACATGATCTGGCTGGGTATAGAAAGGGTAAGAAGAAAGAAGTCGGGAAAGTTGGTGTTAGGGTTTGTGAAGATTGTGGTGAAATCGGGCATAAGGTAGAAAATTGTCCCGAGTATTATGATGATGTGGAGGATGACACCGAAGAAGTTAATTATACTTACGGGGATTCCAAAGGCCAAGGGTTCAATTC